>NC_030855.1:17092595-17226115 GCF_000208745.1 Theobroma cacao
CATAGACATATTTTTCATCCCTTATACTCATACCATTCTCCAATTTGTCAAATTTGATCTAAATTCTCTCAAAATCTCAAATTTTGTCCGTGAGTGGCAACATTACGATTTTGCCCCTACACTCCAAAAATCACCAGAATTAAACTTTTTCACTTCCTATCATTAAATTATACTCCAAATAGTTAATCTTGGTCAAAAATTTCACTCCATGATCAAATTATTATCTTAGGTGGCAAAATGACGATTTTGCCATTGAATATCAAAATTTCTAATTTTACCCCAAATGAACCCTCGAACTCCGAACAATCATTTTTAGTCATTCCTGGACTATAAAATATTAAATTTCATCCTACAATTCCTATTTGAACTAGTTCGAGGTTAAATCAATTTAAGTGTACCGTTGGGTACAATATCGGGTTTCGTCTATTCTTAGGTGCTTTTCTAGCGTAATAACATGCTATTCAATGCATGTATGTCATGACATGTATTTATAGGGTCGGGTTTTACACTTATGTTTTGCAAAGAGATTGTAAAGAGTTATAATTATGAGATTTTTTTACATCAAAGCATATCTTAAATGTTCCTAGCCATTGTATTATAGAGACTGGGAATTTATAGTGCTCAAAGGCCAGCATATGTTATGTTCTTCACTTATGTGGGCAATCGATCTCATAGATTGATAGTATAAGGATACTTAAGACAAACATGTAAGTGCTTGTTCAAGCTAGAACAAGTTCACTAAATATGACTCGATAAGAGAATTCTATTTGATATCTCACTCAAATGTCTATAGGGATAATTCTCTAAGGATAGTTTTATAAATGATCTTTAGACTTGTGACACCATTTTTATTTTGTATAAGGAGTTTTATACTTTGATTCCATCTTTTCGGGGTCCTAATCAAGGATGCCTAAAAAGGATGTCGTTCGGTATAGCATGAATTATATGGAGGAATATGAACTGTCCAGAAAGGAATCATCACTCTAAGTGATAAGCAATGGGAAGTATCTCGTAGACTAGTTAACTTGTATTTGCTCTTATACAAATCTTTAGCCAAGGTAAAACAGGGATTCGAAAAAACGAGTTTTCATGGAATTGAATTAGGGTAAACATTGAACCATGCTTTTTACTCATTTCGGGATAAATGATGATGGGTTTGAATTACACAGATAAACTGTGCACTAACTAGGTTGGTCAAACCACATTGACTTTTTAATAATTAGGGGTCATGATGTGTTGCTAGATACCAATCTTTCCATAAGTGTAGATGAGCACTAACTAGGTTGGTTAAACCACATTGACCTTTCTAATAATTAGGGGCCATGATGTGTTGCTAGACACTAATTATGGTCTATAAGTATAGATTGACCAATTGGAGAATTAAGGATTAATTAGATAGAGATTTGATTAATCTAATTCTAAATATAGTTTAAGATTACAATTATTCATTGCTACCATAATTAGAAACATAATGGGTCACACACATAAGGTGAATTGTTGAAATTAATTTGAATTCAATTGGATGTGATCTAATTGATTTTAAAGAGGCTTAATCCGATTAAGTATTGAGCTAAATTACACATAAATTTGAAAGTTAATTAAATTTATTTAATTAAACAAAGATCCAGTTAGTCTTAATTAGCCCAAGATATTTTCTAATCCTTATAGGATATGCAGTAGATTAATTCACTTTATAAAAAGATTCTTTAGCCACCCTTTAAACGTACAAAAGAGTTTTAAATTTTATTTTCTCATTTGTTGAGATAAGATCACAACCAAAAGAGAGAAACATAAGGGAGCATAAAGTTGAGAATTTGCTAGCACAAACTTTAGCTAAGGGATTTACACACTTTTAGTGAAGAAATTTCGACAAATCACTGTGTGGATCACTATTAAAGGCAAGACAATTGTGCTGTTATGATTTGATACGTCTTGGTTAGTGTACAAGAAGTCAAAAATGAAAAACCTAGGAGGACTACACCAATGGAAAGCAGACATCAAACTTTCAAGTATATGTTGAAATCTTTCTCTTGTGATTTTTCTAGATTAGTTTCAATTAAAGTGATCTATGACTTAAGGGATCAAAATTTTAATATTCTGTTGCGTATGATTTGCCTTAACATGATTTGAATCCCCAACACTTTTCTAAAAGTATTGATACTTTTCATACAAAATGAAATTCTGGAAATTGTTGAAGAACAAGTATCAATACTTTCTTCACAAAACCTAATTTTCAACCAAAAATCTAACATTCCAAGTTCCAATTTTCATTTCAATTTTTGGAAGTCCAAATACCAATAATAGAGCAAATATCATATTCAAAAAATTGTCTTCAAACCAATAACTAGATCAATCATGACTAAAGTTTCAAGTTCAAAGTCAATGCATATCTCATTCTTTCAATCCAAATTCCAAACAACAAAGTAAGCAATTGTGGAGCAATAACTTAAGAAAAACTACAAAAATAGAGGATAGGTTTTCGTCCCCACTATCTGGACATAAAAAAGTGCTGTAGCACCAAAGTATAGTCCAATGCATTTTAACAACCGACTTTCCAAAATAACAAAGGGTGTCATCATACCTAAATGGTCTAATACATATAATCATCAGTTTCAGAGTATACAAATCATTGTGAACAATGGCTAACGTTTATTGTCGCTCGCTATAGGTCCTTAACTTAATAGGCTCCACTAAAATGTTTTCAGAATAAGAGTTTATACAAAATTCATTTCAGAAACAAAGGGTGAAATCGATCACTAATAATATCAAAGGGTTGAAACAAGATTTCCTTAATTGTTATCAACCTAGTTTATCCTCTTAGAAACAGAGCGACTCGATGCTAGCGTCGTTTCAAAAATCATTTTTAGCACAAACTTTCCAATATAAATCATTATATCAATTCACAAACAAAATTTTAGAATTTTGAGATATCAAAACATTCAAATTGCTTGTTCCTACTGCACAAAACTAACTACATAATATGCATATTTATGTAGCATATATAACTTTCATCAAACTCATTAAAATCTCATCACACAACATCGCAATCCTTGAAATAATCCATGCTCCATCGAGAATACATTTAAATGCGGAATCATAGACAAGGTATGCTTAATTATATCAAAATAATTAAAAACTCTACATTTGTCCACGTATTTGAAGTGTGCCTTTCCTCTTAGCACCTTTCCATGAAAGCTCAATCTCTTAAAAAATACCAACTTTTCCAACAGCACCTATTCATGATTAATCTACTGTTAATACTTTGTTCTCTAGGCATAACTACCACAAATAACCAATAACCCTTTCACTAACTTCTTCACTTAATCTTTAATCTAATAATTAGTGACTAAATCTAACCTAACTATGAATATATAAACTTCAACTAATTAGGGTTTACAAGAATTTTACCTTGGTGAGCTTGAGAGTAGTAAAATCAATCCAACAACCTAAGTTTTAAAGGGAGAAACGAATTTTTAATAAACCAAAATTTTTCGAAATCATAATCCAAAGTTTAGAGATTATGAATACTGAAATCTTACCTTCAAATGTTCTTCAAATGAAAATCCAATTTCAAATCTAAAATTTTGGAGGCTTCATATGGCTTGGAAAGATGAAAGAGAGTGTAGAGAGAGGAGAGAAAAGAGGGGCTGAGAATAGAGAAAGAAACGTTCTTTGCCAATTTAGGAAATATTTGAAGGTTTAGGGCTTTAAAACAATAATGAAAAGTCTAATTTACTCTTTTTTTTTATTTTCAAATTTGCAATGAAGGTATCAATACGTTTAGCAAAAATATCGATACTCTTCCTTTTTGAGTAAACGTATCAATACCTCATGAACAAGTATTAATACTTGTTCATCAGGATACATTTTTGGGTTTTAAGTATCGATACCGCTTGAACAGGTATTGATACTTTTGATCAAGAATGCAATTTTAAGTTTAAAACAAAACATTTTGAATCTCTCTAAGTCTCATCTTTCAAGAAAAATCATTTAATTATGAAAACATATATTTTCTAAGTTATAATTGTTCAAAAATCTCATGCGAAACATTAAATTAATTTCTAACCTAGTTAAGTTATGTCTTTAACCTTAAATAAGAAGGTTGAGGCTTCACATAAATATTTATAGTAATTTAGATGGATGAAATCTTTTATTAACTAATCATACATGCACACATTTTGGAACTTATTTGTATGCAACTAATTATGATTAAGTCAATAGTTATATGAACAAGCTTATCACCTACTTAGCATATTCTAAATTGAAAATATATTTATCCAATGAAATCAAACATTGGGAATGTACCGCTATAACACATCAATCGTGAGTAGTACAATATGCCAAACTATCCTTACCTTTTCCATTTTTCTTTTCTTCTTATCAAACCGCGGTGATGGCTAACAACTTGCTACGATGAACGTTTTAGTCCAAGTTAAGACAATTATCTAACTAATATTATTTGAATTGAGAATTCAAGTTAGAAGAATTATTTTTTTTGTTTAAATTATAGTTAGAGGATTACCAACTTTATCCGGAGTAGTGGCCACCACCATCGTTGTTCCAATGCGCAATGACTATGACACAAGTAAGAGAGAGAAATCAGAAAAAGAATCGTCTTTATTGTATGAATGACTGAGTGGAATAAGGTTAAAAAAGCCCTTCAAGTGAGGAGAGATAATGACAAAAGAGTTGGCCTATGTGCCAGCCTAATATTGCATTCAAATATATGACTCACTCCATTGCTTTTTGGGAAAACACAAGAGAGAGAAAGAGAGAGAGAGAGACAGAGGGGAAGCCTTGGGAAAAGCCTACATCTCTTCCACGTTTGTTGGTATATAACCTGGGCAGGAGTGAGATTTGATCCAATCTTTTCTGGGTCTTAAAGATAAGAACCAGCTATTCAGTCATAAAATCTCCAACGTGGGTCTTTTGTTTTTAAGAGAGAGAGAGAGAGAGAGATTGGTAAAGAAAGAAGGGAAACATGTTGGAAGGAAAAGCTTTGGTGGAAGACACAGACATGCCTTTGAGGATGCAGATCCAAGCTATGTCTTCTGCTTCTCAGGCTTTGGATCTCTATGATGTCCTTGACTGCAAATCCATTGCTGGTTATATCAAAAAGGTATTTTTTTTTTCTTCCCTCTCTCTCACTAAAAACTAACATAAAAAAAGTACCCTTTTTTTCCTATTTCTTTGGCATAAAAAAACTTGACCTGATTTCCTCTGGTTTAAGTTCATTTGGTTTTATTTTTCTCGTTTGCTTTAAAGTATCTATGCTTTTTCTTCTTCTTTTGTGTTTTTTAGCTGAAGCTTCTGTTGCGATTCTAAATTTTCCCATTGGCAGGAGTTTGACAGCAAATATGGGAATGGATGGCAATGTGTGGTGGGTTCAAATTTCGGGTGTTTCTTCACTCATTCTAAAGGGACCTTCATCTACTTTACATTGGAAAGACTCAAGTTCCTTATCTTCAAAGGGGCTTCCTCTTCTACCTCTCCTTGATGCCAAGGCGGTGTTTCATGCTTGGTTGTAGTCTTGTACAGGCAAAAAGCTCAAGAGGAAAGTCGGAGGGGTAAAAGTGCACTGCAGTTTCTTTTTCTGTTTTTTCTTTTCTTTCTTTGTTGTATCGAATTCTATGCAGGGGAGGAAGGAAGAGCAGAGGAGTGAAAAGAAAGAGAAAAAGATGACAAGAGGCTCAGGAGTCATGAATAAAGCATGATCACTTGGGTCTTTTAGATTTTTCCTGTGTGGTTTAAGAGAGCCTTTTTTGGGTTGTGATTCTCTGCTGGGGCCAATTAAAAGTGGCCTCATGTATATATATAAATGAAATGATGATATATATACTGTTTGATACCCCTACTTTTCAACCTTTTTTATGCACTTATCCTCTTTTTATGCTTTCTTTATGTTGATGAATTGGCATCCTGACCAAATGCAAAGATAATGTAAAATAAAATTGATTTTTGATTTTTGGGGAACACTTGATGTCATGGTTATGATGAGAATCTTTATTTTTTCAAATTCTAAGATTCTTCTTGACTTCTTGACCTGAAGCTCACGGGGACTTACATATATTAATTTTTAAAAAACTTTGATTTTTTTAAATTAATTTTTTATTATTAATTTTTATATAATATCATCTTTTAACTATACTTTTAATGTCATATATTTTATTTTTTATTTTTTTTATAAGATTATATTTTTTATTTTTTAATATAATTTTTTATATTATATATTATATTGTAATTTTTTATTTATATTATATAAATTTTAATTTTTTATATTTTATTTTATTTTAATTTTTGATTTTTATATTATATATTTTATTTTAATATTTTTTATTTTAATTATAATGTTATAAAATATTTTTAATCAGGTAATAAAGTTGAAGGGTAAAAGTGTCTTTAAGAACATTACAGAGTGTAATGTAATGTGATTGCATTGATTTTGGACTGTAATCACATTACATCCCTTGACTGTAATGTGATTACATTGTAATTTTATATTACAGTGGTCTGTTGTAAAATAAATATTGTAATTTAATTTAATTGGACATATTATAGGGAATGTGCTCTCACATCCTTCATACCAAACGTTACCTTATTAGAACGAAAAAAGAAAAATTTCCAAACCTAGCGTACAGTGTAGAACACAAAGAAAAATATGTCTCTGGCATCTGAGACAAGCACAAAATCATTAATAAGTAGAAACACTTCAAAAAAATACTTCAGTTTTTTTTTAAAAAATGATTTTTTTTCTTTTAATTGTTAACATGATTAGTCACAATTAAAAGAATTATATCTACTACTACATACATAAATATCTTATTAAAAGAATCTATTCATATTTCTTTTCAAAATGCAATAAAATTCAATATTTGATAGAAAAAGAAAAAACTTAAAATTTAATAAAATTCAAGAACGAGATTTGTTAATATCATAATTTTTTTAGTTTGATATTTAATAAAATTTGATATTTGACAAATAATAAAAAAATTTAAAACTTTTGATTTATAATAAGGAAGTTAAAATCATTTTACATCACTGTAAACCTTAGTTTACATCATCAAATTTGAGATTCCAGAGTAAAAGATTTACTTTTTAATACATTCTTTAATGAAAATGGATTTTACCTAAAGAAAGAAATTTATGGTTTTTAAGGTAGATATAGTTTCAAATTTTTAGGCTTTCAAATCAAAATATTTTTGTGGTTTTTAAGGCAGATACAGTTTCAAAATTTCAGACCTTGAAATCAAAATATTTTAGCTTTTTTTTATTAAGGTTTTGAGGGAAAGATGAACAAATTTTTCAAAAAAAAGAATATGCATAAATTAAAAAAAATAATATAAAAAGTACTTATATCTTAAATGCTGATTAACGGTTTTTCCTTTTGAAAAAGTTATTTAAATTTTTCTCGAGTTCCTGGAGTTGTAATTATAGCTTTAGCTTGAACACAGCCAATTATTAATGCAACTACAAGACATATAGCATTGCGGTGCGACGACTCCATTTGCTTTGCATTGGAGGCCGTAAACAGACTGTGGGTGTTATTTTGTAAGATCTGCTGCCGCACTCCAGACATCAAGCATTTGACTTATTGATAATTGCCTATGGGTCAAGTTGTAAGTAAGAACTGACTGGGACAAAGTTATATGTTGTAGTAAATTCAATTAAGGCACAATAAGTTAAACTGCAAGATATTGTGAAATCTTATTTTCATGGGATGGAGTTGAACGGCATGCGTTTAGAGTTGTGGTTGATCAGCTATAGGCATTATTACTTTCCCTTGTCAAAGATGGAATTAATTTAGGTTTTCAGATTAGTCTAATAAGGCTAGCAATGAAGGGAACAGGCTGACGACCAGCTACAATTAGCATAGATTTACATCCCAGCAAGGGGCAAAAAGATAATCTAAAACATGAAACTGATATTGTTAGGGGTCAAATATCCTTTCACTAAGAAATGACATCCAACCAATAATCATGAGAAACCAATCTGGTTCTAGAATACATCATCCATCCATGTCAAGTCTTGATATTACTGTAGCTCATGTATCTGCATTAACTGAACAAAATCATATAACAGGAGTCAACAAGGGCTTACCCTTAAAGTGTGCCTCCAAGTTGCTTATCACAAGGTCAGCCATTGCCTTGCTTGTTTCCCCAGTGTCACTACCCACATGGGGCACTAGGACAACATTATCTAGTGCAAACAGCTGCTCAGGTGGCTCAGGTTCATTTTCAAATACATCAAGTCCAGCTCCACCCAACCGGCCTTCGAGTAATGCAGATACAAGCTCAGGTTCATCCACATGTGCACCTCGTGCAATGTTGATAAGAAAACCTTTTGGACCCAATGCATCAATTACTTTGCGATTAACAATGTGGTGAGTTTCCTCTGTCAAAGCGCAGGCCACAACAAGGATTTCACAATTGGCAGCCAAGTCAACAATGTTCGAGTAGTATTTGTAATTTGTATTTGGTTTCTTAGATCTGGAGTGGTAACTGATAGGGCACTGAAAAGCTTCGGCCCTTTTTGCGATTGCTGATCCAATCCTGCCCAACCCAACAATTCCAACTGATTTACCACTGAACTGGAAGAGGGAGACAATAGTAAATAAAAGGAAAAGCAAAAGAGGAAAAAGATCAAAATAAAGATGGGAAACATTAAGCATACTAGTGATGTAACATGCACAATTTTGCATCTTTCTTGAAACAATATCAGCAATAAAATTTTTGCTGATATATGTATGACAAGAAATATGTTTCACTACGTCAGAAGAAATTAAAATACTGAAAAGACTCCATGCAGCATCCATTGCTGATGAAGTTGACAGTCAAACCAACGGGCTAGGCAGAAAACTGAGTGCTAGAGATGTTGGTGGCAAACAAAGAAATTCCAATCCTCCAATGCATTGAAGATTCCGTGGTCCATCATTTGTCGTACTCCCTATGTGATTGTTGGTATTTTTCTTCCTTTTTAGCAAAGGGGAGTGAACTCTATATGACATTTTTGTCCAACAAATTCTGGTCACTAAGATATGATAGATGATCTACCAAGAACAGTGAAAAAGGAAAAACCAAGTTCCATATATACTCTACTGTACCAGTTATCATGAATTATCCAAAAGTGAGCTTACATATAGCAATTAGACTAGTTCATACCCCACACTAAATATAAATAACTTAATAAATGGCGAGGAAAACACTTCATTGTATCTGAAACATGGTTACTGGTTCGTTTAAGACTACTGGAAAATAAGAAAGAAATGAGTATAGAAATAGCATCCATCATCCAAAATCACATCAAACAATTTCAACTTAACTTCCTAAAAAGATGTTCATTATTGGATATAAACTATAATCTTATCCTCTACTGACATGATGCATCATATGTATCACTATGCTCCTATTTGTCAACAACTTAAAAGCCTTCAAACTAAAAGTAACTCAATGCAAACCAGATATCAGTTTCACAAATTGTAACCCTACTTCTTAATCGATTAAATCACGTTAGAAGCTGACAGAAGCAATGGGACCAAATTACCTACCGTGTAGCTATCATATTACCATCACAAGTTTCGTTATCCACACAAGTGCAAATTAATAGAATCAAATCAATCCACAAAAAGGAAGCTTACTGGTCCCTCTAAAACTACTTTAAACTGAATTATCATAAAGGAGAAAAGAAACTTCAGGCAATAGAAAACTGATTATCGATTTTTAACAGCCTAATTAAATAAACTAAAACCCTCTAATATCATAGAAAAACAAGAACTCACTTTTCACTAAATTGGATAAAAAACATATAAAATCAATAAAGATAGTAAAATTTAAAAAGAAAAAGAAAAACCCAGAAAAAAACCTTCGTAGCCAATCCGAAATCACCACTGATCCAGTTCCCACTCCTCACAAACTGATCACAAACACAAACTTTCCTCAAAACAGCCAATGCCAACCCAATAGCCAAATCAGCTACATCATCAGTCAATACATCAGGGGTATTAGTAACCTTAATACCTCTCTGTTTGCACTTGTCCAAATCAATCTTGTCCAGGCCAACGCTGTAGCTTGCAACAATCTCTAAATTGGGAAGTGAATCAATCAGTTTCGCATCAGCTCCAACTTTGGTGTTTCCGACCACTGCTTTGATGGAACTCGAGTAGTTGTTGAAGAATTCAGCCTTCGAAGATGAATGGTCCCATAATTTGATGAGGTTGAAGCGGGTTTCTAGTTCTTGTTCGAGGTATGTGAACATTGGACATGTCACTAGAACACAAGTGTTGTTCATGTTTGTGCTTATGTTTAGAAGTTGAGACCAGGCTGGGTTTTGTCTTATTCAGTTGCGGTTTCCTCCGTTTTGAAGTGAAGCTTAGTGGGAACTGAGCCAATCCCCTCGCCGCCATAGGGACCGAGTGAAAACTAAAAAGAAAACACTGGTGAAGGAACCCTCCAAAAATTGGGGTTTGGCCCAGTGGTTCACCCTAGGTCGGAATGCTCGCAAATATGTTTAGGATATCCCTGGCTCACGAAATGAAGAGGGAAATAAAATAGTTATTTTATAAAAATAGAATAAAAGAAAAACAATTATTATATAGTTTGATTTATAGGAATAAAATATGATAGGAATTATTATTATTATGATTTAAGATTTATTCTAATGATTGGTTGATAGGAATTTTTTAAGAATAATTAAAAAATATATGATAAATGATAAAAATATCTTTTAATAAAATTAAAGAGTTTATTTTGTTAAAAGATAAAAAAAACTCTAATAATAGGTAATAAAATCAAAATACCTTTTACTATAATTAAATAATATTTTCACCAAAATATAAATATATTTTTATTATAATTTCATAATATTTTGTAGTAGAAGATAATTAAACTTTTTATTATAATTAAATAATATTTAATACTAAAAGATAAAATATATTCTTTATTAAATTTAAATAATACTATAAAATATATTCTTTATTAAATTTAAATAATATTAAATAATATTTTTTATAATATTTATTATAATTAAATAATATAAATATATTAAATGATATTTAAATATTTCCATTTTCCGCTTTTTTTTTTTTAAATGAAGTAAAAAATTCTTTGCAAAGGGTATTTTGGTAAAGTAGAGAGAGGCAGCAGTAACCGGAAGCTCCAAAAATGGAATTGCTTTAGAGAGAAAAGGAGTGAAGAAGGGAGAGAAAAAAGAATGGGTTTAGTGTTATTTTATAAAGTAATTTTTGAAATTGTAAAGAAATATTTTTGTCAAATCAACTTTTTTTCTTATTTCCAAAAACTTGGAATAGCTACTACCAAGGAGGGTCTTGGTAATGGCTATTTAAACTCCTCCAAGAATGGCCATTATGAGAAATAGTTATTCCATTGAATCAAATGTAGCTTTATCTCAAAATAAGAATAAAAGGGGAATGATTATTCCATTTTCTTCAACCAAGCATGCCACTAGGGTTTTGTTTTAAAGTTTATATTTGATATATTAGTAGTGTATAATTATTTTATATATTACCATATTGTCAAATGAAACCATCTTATTATAAAAATAAATTTTAATAATTTTTTAAAAAATATATAAAAGATAAAAATAATAATTTCACTATCAAATTTCATCTCAATTGTTTTTTTTGGCATAAATCTAAAAAGGTCTCTAAATTATTTTTAAAAATTCAAATAAACTTTTATATTTTTATTAAGTTTAATCAAGTTTTTTTACTTTTATTTTTAGTCAAATAAGCTTTTTTTTTTATTTTGAATCAAATAAATCCTTATAACTAATGATTGACTTAATCAAAATCTCATTTCCTATTCCATGTTGCATCGCATTGATATGGTAGGTTAACATATCCTAATTGATGATAATGTGATATGTTAATATATCATAATTAATGATGCAATGAAATACTAATTTGGCATAATAATATGACCATGTGACATTTTTCGCTATCTACATTAATTCCATGTCAGTGTCGTGTGGATATAAAATGATAAAAGACATTTTGACTAATGACAATTAATTAACTATTAGTTGTAAGAGCTTATTTGACTCAAAAGTATAGGGGCTTGATTAAATGCAATAAAAGAATAAGAACTTATTTGACCCAAATAAAAGTATAAGGGTTTAATTGAAAGTAATAAAAGAAAAAGAGTTTATTTGAATAGTTTAAAGACTTATTTGAGTATTTTTTCTTTTCTTTTTCTCTCTTTCCAACTCTTTCTCACTTGATCTCCCTTTCTTTTTATGTCCGATTTTGTTTAGTCCACCACTTTTACAACCTTTTAATTCATTAGTTAAAGGTTGAGGGTTTTATAGAATACAACTTGATAATTTGAGGCATCTTGTAATTTGTAATTTGCGTTTAGTTACTTTGCTAAACTAGATCGAGGATCTAGAGTTAATTTATGAAAGCTCCAATACTTAAAACACAACATAAAGTAATTAAAATATTAACACAGATGCTAGCTTTAAAATGTTTATAGTTTTGATTATGACAAAATGATCATAATTTGCTTATGAAAGCTCCAATACTTAAAACACAACATAAAGCAATTAGAATATTGACACAGATGCTAGCTTTAAAATGTTTATAGTTTTGATTATGACAAAATGATCCTAATTTGCTTGAATATTATTTGAATGATTCTTGACAAGTTCTTGAAACGATTTAGCTCTTATAAATTTGTTTTTACATAATTGTAAGCTTGATTTTTGAAGTTATTGAACTATGTATACATAAGCACGTATGACTTAGTTGTGTGAGTTTATGATCCCTTTAACATTTATCCTTGAAATGTCTAGGTTGTAAGATAAGTTCACAAAAGGTGGAGTTTATATCAAAACATTTAAAGATCATCAATCTACACATCACCAAGGTGGTCTAAAGTCAAGAAGTTTATTCTTAACTCAACACTTATCACAAGGAAGAAGCAAGGAAGAAATATCTGAAGTTAAGTGCCAAAATGTCAAGAAATTTTGAAGAAACAAAGCTCCAATCAATCCTAGAGCAAGACAAGTCGACCCTATGGAAGAACAGACGAGAAAACTTGAAGAACACAAAGCCATAGTCGCCCTTGACACACCTATAGTCAACCTTGAGGCAGAAAGTTAGTGGAGATGAAGTTCTTCAAAGTCATAATCGACCTTGGCATCCATATAATCGACCCTGAGGAATCTAATGCGCAAAAAAGAGGATTTTTCAAAGTCATAGTTGACCTTGACAAAGCTATAGTCGACCCTCTAAGCTTTGATGTAAAAAATACTAGCTTTTTGGAAGTGGATCGACTGGAGAACTTTTATACTCAACTATAAATAATCTTTGAACACAAAATTCAAAAGGAAAACAGCTAGGTTATTGCCTTAATCACTTCCAATAGCTCCAAGACTTGTTCAACTATAAAAAGGACCATTTAGAAGCATTTCAAAGTGAGGAAGAAAAAAGAAAAAAGGCCAGACTCTTGAAGATCATGGAAGAAAAGAGAGAAAACCAAGGAAAACCAAGCCTACTTGAGTTAAACCTTATTTAAGCTTACACTCCAAGCTTTTTATCCATTGTTAGACATTTTGCCTTCATTGTACTAAACTAGCAAAATTCACCTTTTAGAGGGACTCTTGCTATTTCTTGTAAAGGTTTTAAATCATCTTTGAAAAGTTAGTGTGGGTTTGTGGTTTAGCTTGTTAAAACTCATGAGTTGTGATTGCTCTTGGTAAAAGGCATTTGTAAGATTTATGGTTGAGCCCAATTAAACCATGGATTGTGCTTACTCCTGTTAAAAAGTATTTGTAAGGGTTGTGGTTGCTTTCGAAAAAAGCCATTGTAAAGATTTAATGCTTGATCCCATTAAAAGCACATTTCCTTGAGTGGATTTGAAACTCCTTAGCTTGCTAAAGGAGAAGACGTAGGTATTTGAGAAAGTTGAACCTTTATAGATTTCTTGTGTCTTCATTTTTACTTTTACCTTGAATTGCTACACTTGATTTCAAAAAAACCTATGTCATAAGTTGCTTATGTCTTGATTTATACTTTTCACATTTTGGTTTGCTTCTTTGTTAAAAACCTTTTTGCTATCATTACTTTTTCACTTCTTGTTGAAAGGATTTCTTGAAACATATATCTTAAGATTATTCTTGTTACATTTGAAAATATTTTAAGCTTTTCAAAAGAGCTCATTTGCCTATGTTTGATTGAGTAGACTTGACTAAAATTTACATATTCATAATATTCTTCTTTAAATTCTTCTTATGAGCTTTTAAAATGAGTTTCTCATCTAAGGTGGACTATCAAGCCTTCATAGTTGACTATACATTTATTTAAATAGTTTCTGAAAAGGTTTTACTAAAGAGAAACACAACCATATTCGACTAGAGTTTCTACATAGTCGACTATAGCCGTTTACTTCAAGAACACCAAGGCATGCCTTTACCTAAAACCTTGCCTGGTTCTTAACCTCTAATGGTCTTAAACAAGAACCTTTGGTTATTAAGTGAGAAAGAGTTAGAGAGAGATAAAAAAAGAAGAAGAAAGGATAAAATACACTAACATCTCCAACTTGTCCCTATAATTCCATGCGAGTCCATTAGTTTAAAAAATGAATAACTCGCCTAAAATTCTAAACGATGCTAAAGGAGATTTGAAATAACTATAATACCCATGTAATAAAAAGACCTAATCACATATTATGAAATCCTTAATCACTGTGTTCATCTGTTCTCTCCTTTTTTCAACCGTTCTTTCACTCACTCACACCAATTGCTTAGGGCTCTGCTAGATTTCCTTCTGATTAAAAGCTTCCATTCATATGAAAAGCTTTATCTTATAGTGAAAAAGTAATAAATTAAATTGTTATTTTGAACATTTTATATCACAACCCAAATCGAGAGTACCTAAATCGTGTGTAAAGGTTAGGATTCATCGATTTTAGTTCATCAATTTTGTTGTGATTGTGGTAAATATTGTGGATTTTGTGATGTTGTAGTGAGGGTTAAGGTTAATTAGGATTTAGGGATTTAGGGTGAAGGTTAAAATTTAGGTTTTGATTAGGATTTGGGAATTTAGGGTGAGGGTTTCAATTAGGGTTCTATTAGTACTTGAAGCTCACTTGAAGCTATTAGGGTGAGGATTAAGGTTTGGGTTCTAGTCTGGGTTTAGGTTCGTGTTTAGGGTCTGGTTTGAGTTTAGGTTTGAAATTAGGGATTTAAGGTTTGGTAAGAAATTGGAAAATCCTCAATTTCTTACGAAACCTTAAATCCCAAACTTTCAAATTGATTGGGTTCGAGTTTAGGTTCGGGTCTAAGTTAGGGTTTGAAATTGGGATTTAGGGTTTGGTACCTAATTTTTTACCAAACCTAAATCTCCAATTTCAAACCCGAACTCGATCAGTTATATAATTAGAGTTTAGGGTTTGATAAGGAATTGAGGATTTCTTAATTTCTTACTAAACCTTAAATCCTTAATTTTAAAGTTGAACCCAGACCTAGACCTGAACTTGATCAATTTTGAAATTGGGGATTTAGGGTTTGGTAAAAAATTAAGGATTTGGCTTAAGTTTAGTTTAGGGTACCCTAAACAAAATCGTAACCCTAAATCCCTAATTTATTACCAAACCCTAAATCCCTAATTTCAAACCCTAAACCTGAAACCATTTCCTTAAGTTGATTCGCTTTGAATTTGGGGGTTTGCTAAGTAATTGAGGATTTAGAGTTTAGGTTTTGTTTACCTCAATCAATTTTAAATTGATGGTTTGTGAAATTGGTTTTAATTTGTTTGGGGTTTAAAGGTTTGCATTCAAGAATGGGGTTATTTTTTAGCATTTCATGATTTACAATGCTATTGTAATTTTGATGTTCCAGTCTGGGCATGACAGACATCCTATATGACTTGATGGTGCATTGTAATGGAGTGGTGATGACCATTAGGAATGTGGATCCAGATAGATATTCATTTATAGAGTTGACAAATGATGTGTTTGAGTTGGAGGATGATTCTAATGCTGAGGTAGGGTTTGGTATGTCCATTACATCATGGGTCTCTAAATCAAAGGAGGTTTTTTAACTAAAAAATGATGATGATGTTTTGAAGTTGTTCCAACTAAATGAAGTTGCCAAGGAAATCCACATCCACTTGGACTTAACCCCAACAATTTCCCTATAAACAATGGATTTTGGTAAATGTTCTATTTTTGTAAATGTGAGGCCTGATGTTGCGACTGGTAAGGTTATACTTAGGAAAACCAGGTGACCCAAAAAATTAAGAGAAAATTAGATTTTGCCAAGTATAGTGAGAGGTTTTGTAAGGTTATGCTTGCTTCAGATAGTGAGTTTAATGTGTTTCAAGGTTACAGGACAGATAGCTTGGGGGTGACTAAGGTAACTTATCCTTATGGTGTTTAGAACATTTATGGAATTCCTTGCAAGCATGCAACAACTTGCATAAGTCACAAAAGGGGTGATATACAACAATATTGTGATAATTACTATTATAAGGAGAATTTCATGCTAGCATACACTTATTACATTCACCTCATTCCTAACATCATAATGACTGAGTTAAGAGGGTAGGTTGATCTAATGGATCCTCCAATGCTCCGCCGTATGCTTGGCAAACTAAAGAAGAACAGAAGAAGGGAACTCAAGGGAAGGCCATCTGGAACTGGCAATGTTAGGAGGAGAAGCACAGACGAATACAAGTGATGAGCTACCACACCCACCAATCTATGGTTCTTGAAATGAAGTATTCCAGCAAGATTGCAACAACTGAAGCGCGAAGGTAAAATTCATCTCTGGTTCTTGAAATGATTTTTTCCTCTATTACTTTCATCATTTCCTCTTTTATGGAATGCCAAATATCAATAAGAAATCTTTTAGATTTCATTAAAAAATCTTGATTTTTAGCTTATCCATTGTGGTTCTTGGAATAATCTAGAAATCTTCCAAAAATCTGGACTTTTGGTTTTGGTTTAAGGGAGTTTGTTTAGGCAAGAACACTGAAGGAAAAGAGGGCAAAATTGTCCTAAAATTCATTAAGAAATGAAGACTGATGGTAGGATTTCTCTGTCTAGCAAAACATATTATTTTTGGACAAGTTGTATATTTTTAAAACTAATGGACTCACATGAAATTATGGGTCAAAGTTGATAGTGCTAGTGTATTTTACCCAAAAAGAAACCAATCCTTGAAAGAGAATTGGAGAGAGAAAAAAAAGAAATTGTAGAGATGTTAATGGGTAGGGTACTCATTAGTTTTCAAGTACCCGTACTTGAACTCGATTAATAAATAAGATACCTAAACCTTACAACTACCTGAATATTTTTAAAATTTACTATCGGAAGCCTATTACTATCCCATTACTTGATAATTACCTGAACTCGTTTAAAAAGTCGATTATGTAAAATAATTATTATACTCTTCATGGATACCCAATTATTCAAATCCAAACCCCGTATACAATAATAAATTATATTTTACATTCATACAATTCACTAATAATTAAATTTATAAAAGCAAAAAATCATAAAATTTAAATTTAAATAACAAAAACTAATATCTCAAACAACAACTTGAATATCCAAAAATAAATATCTCAAACAACTTATAAGTTATAGTTATTATTGCTATCATGTTCTTATTTATACATATAAATAAAAGGGTAAAATACATTAACACCCTCATGTTTCAACCATTATTTTACACAGGTTCATTAGTTTTCAAAATAAACACTCCATTTCAAAAAAATATCTTTCATTGAATACATAAGTCTAGCCATTAATCAATCGTTAATATTCCCATTTGTTTGATGATGTGATAATATTGAAAGGATAATTTTACCTTGAATTAATTTTCAAAATTACCAAACTATAATTTTTCAAAACAAAATCTATCCTACCTCTCGCTAGCCGACCACCCCAAGGTCGAATCTGGCTGGGGAATACCAGATTCGACCCAAATTGGTGCTCCCCCGATTTGGGGAGCATAATTTGGTGTTCCCTTAAGGAATGCCAAATCCGACCACGGGGTGGTCGGTCGGTGTAAAGGGGCGTCACTAGTCGACCAGATAAAAAAGAAAATAGTGAAAAAAGAATAATGGTATTTAGACATTTCATGTTTAGGCATTAACGTCTTTTACATGTTTGGGATAAATTGTTTATTTTAGAAACTAATGGACCTATATGAAATTATGGTTAAAACTTAGGGGTGTTAGTGTATTTTACCCTAAATGAAAGGTTGTTAATAGTTATTATCACTTAATACCAATACTTTAATATGTTTTACTGATGTAAGCATATATGCAACACTAATAATTTTATAAGTTATAATATTTGTAAATTAAAAGTTTTGTTTATAGAATAATGATAATTAACAAATTATTTTATCATAATAAGTATATAATAATGTTTATATATAACTTAAATATATTAATATATTAATCTATTCTTATAACATATTAATACGTAGGATAAAGGCATAGTAATTATTATTAAATATAACCTATATTATCTGGTAACAAGTATGTACTAGATAGTAATGTTTTTATATAAATTAAATATATTAATATTTATAACCTATCAATATAACCTCTTTATATGTAGGATATATGTTTATATAGGCAAAACAATACTATATGTACTACAACTGTAATAATTACAGTATTATTATTTAGGATATTTATTAATCATATATTAATATTAACATATAACATATATCTATTAAAAAAATCATTTTTGGTTTGTTGAGTCACTCAAGGTCATAGTGGGATGAAAAGGGTCCTAGCTCAATAAGAAGTTTAAAGGTTAAATTTTTTGAAATATTAAAAGAGGGCTATTATTTTGATAAAATATTAAGAATAATCATATCAGATTCTAAAACTTTGCCTTTATGATTACATAATTTGCCTTAATGACTACGGTTTATAAATGTCGGTTTATATAGGATATAAATCGATCATGGTGAACAATTTGTTACTTAGAAACGTACTTGATGCAAACAAGTTGAAAAGCTCAAATTTTATTGACTGGTTTCATAATATCAAAATTGTCTTGAAACAAAAGCAAAAAGCTTACGTCCTAGATGGTCCTATTCTCGTGGAACCTAGCAATGATGCCACAAATGATGCTATAAATGTGTGATATTAACTAGTATGGCTCCAGATCTTCAAAAGCAACATGAAGCTATGAATGCCTTGGATATTATCTTAAACCTTAGAGAAATGTTCAATAAGGAAAATCGCATAGAGAGATTCAACATTTCAAGGGAATTGTTCTGTTGTAAGATGTCTAAGTGAAGTCCAGTAAGGCTTGATGTGCTTAAGATGATAAGATACATCACTCAACTTGAGCAATTAAGTTGGGTTATGGATCATGATTTGAGCATAGACCTTATACTCTTTTCGCCGTCAAAAAGCTATTCTCAGTTTGTGTTGAATTTCAACATGAACAAGATTGAGGTAATCTTATCGGGTTTATTGAATATGCTCACACAAGCTGAGAACACCATTGTGAAAGGGAAGTCTTCAATTCATCTTGTTTTTTTTTTTATAAAAAATAAAAATAAGAAAAGAAAATTTTCTAAAAAATACAAGGGTGAAAAGGCATCAACTTCGAAAGATATGAAGCCTACTAGAGGAATGAAAAAGGACAAGATGAAAAAGGACAAGGATAATAACAAATGTCATTTTTTAGGCAAATTAAGGCATTGGAGGCGAAATTTCCACTGTAGGTGTGAATTATATGATGATTTATTTTTCACTACTTGGTACATGATACCTTACTCTTTATTAATGTTTTGATATGTATGACATATTGTAGGAACTAATGACAATGAGTAGTGAAGAATAGGACCACGAAGGTGAAAACCTTAGTTGACTGTGATCAAGCTTGTCGGCCTAGATTAGATTATAGAACAATAAATAATTTTTGAACATTGAATGTTTTCATGGCATGATTGCCAAGATGAGATGTTTTGGTTTTGGGTCTATGGCCGAATATTTTATTTTATGTTTAGGAAACATAGATTTATATTTTGCTAGTATGAGATGCTTAGCTTATAGATATTTATATATTTACATTACATCTTTTTTTATTTTAGAATTATTCTAAATTATTTATCCTTAAGTATAACCTTACATATATAATAATTAATACTAAGTCATAATGATAGGATCATTGTGAGATTATTTTTGTTTGATTATGAATCAAAAAGAAAATTAATGAGATGACTTATATCAAATTGAGTCATAACTCAACGAATTCATAATAGGATTATGAACACATTTAGTCAAGGAGCATTATTATTGAAATCTTATATCTAAATTAAGGTTGCTTAGAACTAAATAACAATTGATTATCATATTGAAGTCATAAGAGATGAATTGCAAAGCATTCCAAACCTAGTTAATTGCATGAACTAACCTTTGAGAGGATTTCATCCCATAACCCTTGATGAACGACTTATGATATGTAAGTATACATAAAAGTTATAGATATAATGCCTCAAAGGAAAGTAAATAAGTTTACTTAGTAAGATTTCTATACATGATAGAAATAGTGGGAGCTAATGACACTTTAAAGGTCAAGGGTCATGAAATTATGAAATCTAATAGATAAGATCTATGCACAAAGATTGATTTAATGGGATGCATAAAGATACATAATTCATCCATTAAATACAAACCATTAGTAGGATACGTATTAATGCACTACTCATATAAGATGAGTCAACTAAATGATTCAACATGAATGATTGGATAATAATCTCTATTCAATGTAATAAATTCAAAGTAGTTGAATACATTGAATAAGATAAACATATTTTGTGCAAATCATAAGGTTAGTGAGAGTAAGATAAGTTACTCATTAAAAGTGTCTAAGATACATTTACTAGTCTAAAAAAAATCGAAATAAGACCAAACGGTTAGAGCCTAAAAATGGACTTACCAAAAGAATTTAGGATGACATGTTAAACTAGTTTAACATAAAGAGAATCCTGAGTGTTAAAAGTGACATAAAGTCATGATTGGACGGTTCTATTTGAATGGTTCCAAAACAAAGGCTAATTGCATGGTTATATCTATAATCGAATACAAATCCTTTTGTTTAGACTGCAAAAGGAGAAATATTTGGATCATTGGTTTAATAAATCAATAAATGATCCGAATTTTTACAGTAACAACAAGAGCCATAATAATGGAATCAAGGTCTCGTTATGACCTAAATTAGTGTTTCGATTATGACAATGGAGATTGTCAAACATATAAATAAACATATTTTCAAATATTGCAACTTGAGTTGTCCTAGTAGAGATACAGTCACTAAGCGAAAAAGTTCGATATTTGATACATTAGCAATTGACTCAAGTGCACGTGGGAGATTGTTGGTATATGCCCTTGAGCCAATTAAATTGGTCAAGGAATATATATTGTCATTTAATGCATACTTAATCGCATAATTATATGTGATAAAAGTTTTTCTTCATGTCAGTACAATAACAACTACATGTGATAGAGGTTTTCTTTTATGATCTATAAATATAAATCAATTATCAAATTGATATTTGATTATGATTTATATTTACGGTCAATATGTTAGAAACCTAATAGGTCACACACATTAAGTGATATGATTGAGATTAAATAAAGATAATTAATTAAGTTGGACTTAATTGAAACAGATCAAAATAAAGTGAGAAAATTAATTAAGTTCACAAAAACTTAATTGAATAAAAATACAAATATTGTATCTAGGGTTACAACTTAGTTTGGCTATATAAATATATTATATTAGTCAACTAAAACTTTAAACCTTCAGTCACTTTTTAGCCGTTTCATAAAAATAAGAAAAAAAAATAGTTTTCTCTGTCTGATAGAGATAAGATTCGGCTAAGCTTGTTTTGATCTATTTTGTTTTCTAAAATTAAAACTTGCTAGCACAAGTAAAAATATTACTTTTGAAAAGGTCTTATTCGGTCACTGTGTGGATTACTGTTAAATGTCGAACACTTGGGTGGTTGGAGATTTGATAAATCTTAAAAGTGAAAAAGCAAAGACTTTGGTTGCAAGATTTTAAACCGTCGTATACTCTTTTCTAGTTTATTGCTTCATCACAAGCTTTTTGATTTAATTGGTTGTTGATTACGATATCTAGAGTAAGATATGTAATACTTAAACTTATAAATGCTTATAATTAATTGAAAATTATATGAAAAAACATAAACATTGATCATATGAAATTCGATTGTGTTATATTTTTAATTTCATGATTAATTTCATATTTGATTATGAGGTTGATTTCCATAAGTTCAATCCCAAAATAACAGAAAGCCAACGGAGCTATACAACAAATATAACCAACTCCACTCTTCCAATTCTTTAAAGAAAGTAACCTAAACTGAAATCAATTTTTCCAAGTAAACAATTATATAAATTTAGATTATTTTCGTTAATAGACTCAAAGAAAAAGGTCTAAGCAAGGAACCTTTGTGCCAAAATGGTTTGTACTTTATATTATGCATTCATTAAACAATGAGACAGAAAATTGAAAAACTTTTTTTTTTTTGAAAGAGAAAATTGAAAAAACATGGGGGAAGTTTTTCTCTACATTAATAATATTTCGAGCAAGAGGAAAAAAAACCAATAAACATTCTGGTCTTTTCCTTTGTAATGCTATCGTGATTTTCCAGCCAATACTTTTATTCATTTCGAAACAATTAAAATGATGGATCAACTAGAATGCTAGAATTTGTGTTCTAATGGCACCCAACATTGAAACCACACACGAAAAAAGTTTTACATTTGCTAGTCATATTTCTGGGATACAATGTCCTTAAAATCATTCATATATAAATGAGAGCAGCAATGGGAAGCTCACAATCAATTAATAGCGCCTTCTAAACCACAGGAGTTAATAGTGGTTTGTTGAGAAAATGTGCCTCCAAGTTCCCAATCACAAGATCAGCCATGGCTTGCCGGGTTTCCACTGTGCCACTTCCTACATGAGGTAATAGCACCAAATTGTCAAGCCCGAAAAGCTCTTCTGGTACTTCAGGCTCATGTTCAAAAACATCAAGCCCTGCGCCTCCTAACCGGCGTTCAACCAATGCAGAAACCAGCTCAGGTTCATCAACGTGAGGGCCCCTCCCAACATTGATGAGAACACCCTTTGGACCCAACGCATCAATGACTTCCCGGTTAATAATGTGAAGGGTTTCTTCAGTCAGAGAACAAGCAACAACCAAGATATCACAATTGGCAGCCAGCTCAACAACACCTGGATAATATTTGTATTTTATTTCTGGTTTCTCTGTTCTAGAGTAGTAACTAATAGGGCAGCTAAATGCTTCAGCTCTCTTGGCAACCGCCATGCCAATCCTGCCCAGCCCAATAATGCCAACTTTTTTTCCAGTGAACTGAAATCATGGAAAATTAGTACTTGTCAAAGGGGAAGGAAAAGAAAGGGAACAACGGAGGGGTAAAAACCCTTATATGTGGTATCCTCAAATCTGAAGCAACATTTATATAACAAAAACCAAGTTAACAAGGAGTCCAATCTCCATAATCTGTTTCTCATGCCAAATTAAGGAAAGTATATAATAGTCAGTGACAAAAGGTTATGATAGCTGAAATAAGCTTCATCACTATTGTTCCAGGCACGGCTCAAAAAATAACATCTTCAAAAATTTCCAAACAAATGGACTCCAAGTTCTATTGAAAACTCCTCAATTTAAAGAGCAAAAAAGCAAACTTGTTCTCACTTAATCTTACAAGGAAAAGAGAATAAGAGTTCAGCAAAACAAACTTTTCTTTAAAAGTTGAGACTAAAATTCTCAAAGGTGAGCAAAAGCATAGCACTTTGAAAAAATCGTGCAATGTAATAAGCATGCACTGCTGCACCTTTCTCAAGTAGGGGGTTGACCTTGCAAAAGCAAATTACAAACAATTTTTAGTACAAGTGAAGTACAGACAAAGCAGTAACAGACTTATCATCCCATTTGCATGAGAGAGTGATAAACCTCATGCAAAGCAGAAAGGTATGTACTCGATGACTTGAGTTGTGTGTAAATATAGAATGTGAATGTTAGCTACTTAGTTTTATTGAAACAAGTAAAAAGGTATGTTATCATTAGAATAAGGGCCACAGTTGCAGGACTACTATTAACTGGATGCTGGACCAATTTCTAATAAGTTGAAAACGGAAGAAAACTAATTTATAGAATATAAGCAGGAGCTACCAATGGAAAGACATATAATGAGGCATGTAACCACCACCCCATGTTCCTTCAGAATACCTATGCATAAAATGGAGGAGTCAAGCACTGTAGAATAGCTAATCAATCATCCATTTTCAGTTAATTCACACCACTGTGAACATTAATAGAAGAAACAATTCCCCTGAATTAGCTTGCGGCCTATCTCCAAAGCAGTTTACACCCCCCTCTGTACTTGTACCTAAAATCGTTTCAGCTTGTGTTATCCTGGTATGTAAGTCCTTCTGAGTTGCTATATGTATCACAGAGCAGACATATAGAAAAACTATATATATATATATAAGGAAAAAATATAGTTACAAAGACATTCACATAATTGTTGTATTGCACAAAGATGGATGTATCTCTATGTCACAGAAATCTATGATAAAAATATGACGACAATAATTTTCATATAGTGCTATAGATTTATGCCTTATGGTACTAAATGTGGCCCATTTGAGCTGTCAAATGAATAAAAAAGTACAAGAGCAACCCAAATACCTGCTCCACTAGAAAACTAGACCTAAACTAACTCATCCTTGGCTCAGTCAGACTCATTATTCATTAATAGAAGGGCAAACAAAAAAGTCATACAGGGTGGTATACTACACTATTCCACAGGTAAAATCTTCTACACCCAAATATCATCCTTACAGCTGCTCTCCAACTTGAAGAACTAGAAGGTTTTAAATGATGAGCTTTATGCTCATAAAGTTTTACTCTGAGTAGTGGTTTATATCAACTGTCAAACTGGCTAACATAGCAGAAAAACATAAATCCATCCAATTTTAAGAAGCCCAAATATCAAAAATTTCAAACATGAAGGCAGAAAGTCCCAACAAATGCACTCTTGCCACAATGTTATATTAGCAAGAATTTCATTAGTTTCAATAAAACTTCCTGAACAAAAGCATTTGGATCATTCTTCGACAGGCCTCTAAAGACTTTACTATGGTTTTTGTTATCGAGCATCTGAATATTAGTTCATCATGTGAAACACCATAGATCATTAAGATTTAAAAGCATACTGAACATGATGAAATCCAAAGAGAGAAAACTAATACCATGAGGTCAAATTCAGCAATAGCGCTAGCATAATCATCTGACATATACATACCAAAGTTATGCCATACCAAAGTCTGTTTGATTGTTTCTAATCACCTCTAGAACACTAAATCAGTAATGCAGCCACCCCAAAGCAATTACTTGAGAGGATAAGGGGGAAAGCAACCAACCATGATTACAAGCATAAGCTTGTATCTTAAACTAAATGCATTATTTTGCTAGCTGAATGCTAATGTAAGCTATTTTTTACTCCCCTGCTTCTTTCGGACTCACAGCCTTCAATCAGTTACATAACCATCACGACGCATAAATATTCAAGGATTCACTTAAAAACCACAAAGCAGAGCATCCACTTTAATTTTCCAGCATGCAGAATGAGATGCCGTTGATGCATTCAGAACTTCAAATAGGACTTGGGACAATATGTACCTCTTCAATGCAAAAAAAAAAAAACCAACAATAACAATAAATATATTACCAAGCATAACTGCAAGTCTGCAACAAACCTTCATTGCTTCCACAAAGCATCATCCTACAATCAAATTCTACTGCAGACAAAAACCAACACTGACTGCAAAGCCAAGTAACCACCCACCCACTAATTAGAGAAAAGCAAAGCACATAATCCACTTGAAGCAACACAAGTCAATTAGAAAAATACAATAACAGTTAAAACCAAAATAACATTTTCTCACTATAAAAAAAAATACTGAGACCCCCAAACTAAAAGCACATGACAGAACAGTTAAGCGAGGAACAAATGAACAATTCAGCAGAATCCAAGAGCAGTCCAGAAAGGCTAATATCATCAAAATCATAAAACACAGAAACCAAAAACCAAAAGGAAGGCAACGAACTACTCACTATCAAACAAAACAAAAATGCAAAATTATGATAACAAAATAAGTCAACGAACCTTAGTAGTCAACCTATAGTCCCCTTTCTTCCACTTGCCACTCCTCACATACCGATCACTCTCACAAAGCTTCCTCAACACCGCCAACATCAAGCCAATCGCCAAATCCGCCACGTCATCAGTCAAAACGTCAGGTGTATTGGTAACTCGGATACCCTTTTCTTTACACTTTGCCAAATCGATCTTGTCAAGCCCCACACTGAAGCTGGCAACAATCTCCAGCTTGGGCAACACCTCGATCAGCTCCGCATCGGCACCGGCCGAGGAGTTTCCTACAACTGCACGGATTGAGTTTTTGTTAGTAGCCAGAAATGCAGATTTCTCCGGAACTGTCCAGAACCTAAAGAGGTTGAAACGCTTCTCGAGTTCATGTTCGAGGTAAGAGTTCATGGGGCAAACCATGAGAACTCCAATTGATTCCATTTTTGGTCGAAGTTTGAGAGAGAGGAAGGTGGAATTTAAACCCAATAAGTTTGGAAAAGTGAGGAGGGAGGGCAGTGATGGAGATTGAGTAGGGCTGTGAACCAGTAGAAGGGATGGAAGGAAAAGAATTATGGTCAGAAGGGTTGGAGATGACAGAAGGCGTGGAGATATCCAAGACTGTGGTGAGGAAGTGCCAACATTTTCCACATGGCACGAATCAATGCTTTCAATTTTTCTTTTTTATTTATTTGTTAGTTTCTGAAGGTTCAACATATTTACTGGTTTTAATGTTTTAAGTTTTGATGCCAAGTTATTTAACGACAAAAAAGTTTTAATGTCAAATTAAATTGTTAATCTGTATAAAATAGAAAAGCCCAATTTTTTGAGATCTTTAATTTATTCAAAATAAAGTATGCTTAATCTGATGCAAAATTATAAAGAAAAATTCAAAGTATAAAGTTTTCTTATAATTATTGCCCAGTACTTTTGTTTTTGAATCCGCAAATTACTTTGTTTTTTTTTAAAATAGAATATTTAAAAATATTTTTAAGCTATTTAATAATTTTAAATAAATTTTTATTCTTTTATTATCAAATATATCATATAACATTAATGTAATATATTAACATATCGTAATAGATAATGACGTGACATATTAATATAATTATATGATATTTTTAACACTCCACGTACGTATTGTCACATGCTAGAATTTAAACCAAACATTGTGTTGTCTTAAATTCTGAAAATAGAATTTAAGTAAGTTTATAAATCATAGGTCTACGTTTCAACTCAAAAGACATGCCTTTTCAAAGCTTAATTAAGCTTATATATCACGGATCTACGTTCTCAATTTAAAAGACATACTTGATAAGTGGTGAAAGACTCATATTTATATTCTCAAAACCTACCCCATCTTTTATTAACATGGGATCCATAACATCTTACACTAGTTTGGGTCTACCTCGACCTCATGTATCTCTCATGGCGACCTCACATAAATGAAGATCCGGTTTACTTTGATACTAAATGTCATGGGTCGGAACTTAAGCCCAACCTCGTGAAAAGTTTCGAGCATACTCAGAGAAGAAATCATATCCACATAATGCAACAGAATATAAACATACAAAATCGAAACTAGCGTTGGATCACTTATGTTGCCTTGTCAAATGTATGGTTAGCCATATAACTTAAGAAGTGATTTCCAAAAATCACATGTCAAAATCCCATAACTTGATCATACACCAAAGTCCGGTTGTCTCAAACCAAGGTTGTTCATGTGTCTAGCCTCCAATGGTGATCCACATAAATGTCAATTGAAAAACCTACATTATGTTGGGATTATGTGGTGTTATGATGCTATGCTAGTAGCCAAGATTTTTCGAAAAATCTCACATCTCAAAGATTATTTGTTTTTGGCTTTAAAAGAAAACAAGAAAAATTTTTCTTAAGAAAACGATGCCTAAGGCTTGGGTTTTTCTCTTTTATTTTTCTGTTGTCTTTTCTCATTTATTTCCCACAAAGTATGGCACACATGTAAAAGGAATTTATAGTTAGGTTATAATGCTAATCCAACTTTTGGTTTATTGCATTTTAATCTTTCCACTTAATTACACAATTTGATTAAGTCCATCTTGGAAATTCCTAATTTTCAATTAAATACCAATCTCATTTTAATTTCACATTGTCATCTTATTGTATGTGACCCATTAGGTCTTCAACATGTTGGTAATAAATATAAATTAATTCAATTAAGAATTTATATTTATAGATCATGAGCAACATCTAATAATATATCATGACAACCTAAATGTCAAGAGAGTCAATATGGTTTGATTAACTTTCCATACTTTCTAACTTATCCATATTAGTCCTATAGCTTCTATATTGACCTATTAAGATTGCTTTAACCAAGGACTTTCAATCAATATAATCCATGACCAAATGAAATATGTCATCTTCAAATCACTTGGGGTGATAAATCCTCTTTGACATATTCATTTATCTTAGCATGAATCATGTCACACCCAAAAACACCTTATTTAGGTATCAGGTCGCTTGTTGACCCATAAAGGTGAAATCAAAGTATGACAATTCATATACAAAATGATTTAGTATAACAAGTCTAAAGATTACTTACAGTACTGACACATGAGAGTATTTTTATAGACACTTGAGTGAAATACCAAATGAAACTCTCATAGCGGGTCATGTTCAGTGAACTTGTTCCTTAACAAGTACCCACATTCTATCCCCAAGTATTTCACATACTTCAACTTATTAGATCGGTTGCTTACCTCTAAAATAAAGAGGCTTAACATATGGCAGTTTTTAAGCATTATCAATGCTCTTATTCTTGACAATACAATGACCAAGAACATATTTAGGAACAAGGCTTTGATGCATAAAAATATCATAATTATAACTTTTATAATTTCTTTACAAGGTCATTATATTCCAAGGATTTTATTTACACAAGTCTCTAATGACTCTTTATAAACAAACTCATAGATAAAAAAATACCTCACACACATTATATAAAATATTCATAATATATTTAATATGAAATATGACTAATTAATGTAGTGTTTTACAAGCACAAAATCAATTGGCTTGTAAGGCTTACACTAACAATCTCCCACTAGCACTAAAGCCAATTGCCCATGTATCTAATACTAAAGCCCACTAAGTGGCGATCATGTTTTTGCTGGGACAGAACTTTAGTGAGAATGTTAGCTAAGTTATCCTCTATGGGTACTCTTTCTATATTAATATCACATCTCCTAATGATCTCCATGATTAGGTGATAACGCCGCAATACATGTTTAGACCGTTGATGAGACCTTGGTTCCTTTGCTTGTGCAATGGCTCCATTGTTGTCAAAGTACAAAGTTTACAGGATCAACAATACTAGGAACCATACCAAGTTCAGTTATGAACTTCTTGATCCAAACTCCCTCTTTCATTGCCTCAGATGTGAAGATGTATTCAGCCTCGATTGTGGAATCTACAGTCGTTGCTTGCTTGAAACTTTTCCAACTAACTACACCACCATTTAAGGCAAATATCAACCCACCTTGCGATTTGTTGTCATTGTTATCGGATTAGAATGCAGCATCTCCATATCCATTAACTTGTAGTTCAGCCCCTTCATAGACCAAAAAAACATCCTTAGTTATTTACAAAAACTTAATGATATTTTTCACAGCAATTTAATGACTTTCACCTGGATTCGATTGGTATTTGCTCATGACACTAGGAGCATACGCCACATTTGGTCTAATACATAACATGACATACATGATGGACCCAATAGTTGAAGCATATGATATTTTGTCCAATCTCATCCTCTCTTTTTGTGTCTTCGGACACATATCTTTTGAGAGATGAATGCCATCTAACATAGGCAAATGTCCCTTCTTAGACTTAATCATGCTAAACCTCTTTAGTACCTTCTCTATGTAAGTGGATTGGGACAATCCTAGCAGCCTATTTGATTAATCTCCATAAATCCTTATTCTCAGAACATAGACCGTTTCTCCTAAATCCTTCATGGAGAATTGTTTGGATAGCCAAATCTTAATAGTCTATAGCATCGATATATCATTTCTTATTAGCAATATGTCATTACATAAAGTACTAAGAATACGACTGCTTGTCCATTTACCTTCTTGTAAACACATAGATTATCAGGATTCTTGACGAAATCATATTCTTTAATCTTTTTATCAAATTTGATGTTTCAGCTCCTAGATGTTTGCTTTAACACATAAATGGACTTTTAAAGTTTGCACATTTTATGTTGATCCTCTTTGGATGTAAAACTTTTAGGTTGTATCATATACATTTTTTCTTGCAAATTCCCATTAAAGAATGTTGTCTTTACATCCATCCATCATATCTTATAATTATGATATGCAGCAATAGCAAGCAAAATCTGAATGGATTTAATCATGGCAACAAGCAAGAAGGTTTTTGCATAATTGTTGATGATTTCTCACGCAAATGCACATATCGTTAACAAGTAATATAATAGTAAGTAGAATTCGTTCCCATGGAGAATTGAATTAATTCTTAATTGCTAACTACTAAAATTTTAATACCCTAATCTTATCCAAACAATCTAATTATTAAAAAGAAAAATTAAAACTAATAACTAAAACTAATATAAAATCTATTAGTAAAATTATTTTATTAAATTAAAGTGACTACTAGACCTAAGATTATGATATTCCTCAATACTTCATCTAAATATTGTCTCGCTCTTAACTCAGTTTAATGGATTACATTGTTAACCTAGAGTCTTAAATTATTTACAAGCTTCTGTCGAGTTTCTCATAAAAATACCTCTCCCAATTAATTTACTATATGTCTATGCAAATTAAATTGAAGAAAGATTCATTAAGTTCATGCTCTAATTTTGGCTACGTATGGCTTATAGTTGTATGTCTACCCTATATGCAAATCAAACCACCTAATCAACTAAATGCATTCGATTATACACTATTCTATTCAAAGTCTACCTAAATCTCCTTCATTAAGGTTTAACTTAGGTTTCCAATTCAATCTAATTTGTGATCAGGCAACTAGAAGCATTAAGAACAGAATAAAATAAACAACTTAAATCCATCAAATATAAGTAAAAGAAAGATAAATAAATCAGACTACAAATTGAGTTCAATCATAATCTTAAATAAATGAATTAGTTTCCATTAAGTCACGTATCATCATCAAACCAAATTTAAACATTAAAAACAAAAACCAAGAAAATAAGAGAATAACAAAAAGATAGAAAAATCAAGGAATTGTATTCTTGATATCAAAATCTCCATGAATCCTTCAAATTCTTCTTAGCTTCAATGACTTTGTGGCTTAACTCTTGGCTGTCAATCTGGTGTTTCGTTATCTCCTAAAAGTCCTCCAAAAGGTTATTTTTATAGGACTTTGAAGTTAAGCCAAGTTAGATGAAGAAAGAAGTCAATTTCAATCAGGATTTCCTCATCAAACTATGAGAGCTGCGGCCTACTACCTCCAAAGCAGAGGCCTTGACCATTAAATAGCAGAAATCGTAATTGTTTTAGGACTACTATAATGCTCCAAATTTGACAAGATGTTTGACCCTCTTATAGGCCAAGCTAGGAAAAGTGGTAAACTTGAAAGTTGTAGCTATTTTTTCTTAGCTTTCCAATGGACTAAGAATCACTTCATTTGGAGCTCTGTAGAGAGAGTTATGGTCAAAATACTGAAATATATGTAGTAAAGGTCTGCACCTTGAAATTGCTCTTCTGCTTCCACTAAAATACTTCTTTCATGAAATACCTACAAAAGCACAAATAAATTAATAACAACCTATTTTAATCACACTAACACCAAATTAAGCATAAAATTAACTAGGATTAGATTGACTCACATAAATTAACTAACCTTAAACAATTTAAATAAACCTACTAATTTTTGTACTTTATTATAAGAACTAAACTAAATTACTATAAAAATTAAGCCCAAATATCTCTATATCATAGAGTTATCACCTCCCAAACTTAAGATTTTGCTAGTCCTTGAGCAAAACATAGAAAAGAAACTAACTTACGAAAATCAAATTCAATTAATGAAAACTAAAATAAATATAGTTACTACTACTACTACTAGAGATAAAGTGCACTAACTTAATGATTCTTTATAATTTTCTCAAAAGTAAGTTTATCAATCATTAACTTAAGGAAAAATATAGGCATCATTTAAATTCATGTTTCAATTCTAATGCAAGCACATTCTCGAATGGATTTCTGTGTGTGTGTGTGAAACTTTTTACCAAGAATATCAAGATATCTAGATGAGTTTATGCCAACACAAGTTTCAAATTAGTAATAAATTTCATAGGTTTACTTTTCATCTCTTTCTCCACTAAATAAACTAACACCAAGCTAGGGATTAATAAGACTTTATAACGCTTGTAATGTATGGCTAGGGTCCAAGTATGATAAAAGATAATAATGTGACTCAAATCACCCTAAGCACATAATTATTCTAAGACCTATCTATAAAGCTCTATTTTCCTTCTCCAAGTACACATTTTCTTCCACATTTGAACTTTTTTTTTTCTCTTTCTTTTTCAACACATTTTTTTTCCCAATTTCATAATTTCACACCCCCAAACTTATTTTCTTTATATTATAGATAGTGAGGTGATTTTTAATATCTTGAACTTCTTTTTTTTTCTTTTTTTTCACATCAACATCACTTTTCTACCTTTTCCAACGTTTGGCTCAATTTAAATTTCCTAAAACAATATACATGCTTAGGAGTGAGGGTTGCAAAATTGAAAAATTAATTTTAAAGTTAAGTTCAATTATTATGTAGTTAAACAAAGAAAAGGGAAATTAGGCTCAAAAGGGGTATACTAGGGATAAAGATTTAATAAGGGAGACGTTTTAGGCTCAAACGGTCCAAATATGGCCTAAATAATCTCTCTAACTAAGTATTGCCTAGGATTTCATATCGAGAAAAAATCAAGCAAATTTTAAAATTCATGACATAATCTACAGTTTACATCAATATAAACCTTCTCTAGATATTCATAATAATTCAAAGTAAAAGATATAGTGCTCAAAATTGTAGAAATCACATCTTAACAATGATACTTAACAAAAGACTTTAGCATGAATACAAATAAAAACACTTTTCATCAAAAGATAAGAATTTAAGATAACTAGTTATCATCATTAGATAGAGAAATCATCCAAAAAAATTGGCACAACTTTACTCTAGATTTCTAAAATTTGAACAAATAATAAATTCATTTACCAACTAATTCTAAATTATTTATAAATCCAGATAGATGTGCAAATAAAATTAAATCTGAAACTTCCACAGAATATTCACCATCAGAAAAATAAATTCACCCCCCAAACTTAAACTAAGCATTGTCCTCAATGTTAGAAAAAATAAAAGAAAGGTAAAGAGTACTCCCCTGATGGTTGGATGAATCTAGAGAAGCTCTAATCCTCTTCCTTGTCTCCATCATCCTCTTCATCATTGGCACCCTAGAAATCTTGAGCAAAAGTGTTGATAATAAGTGTGGAAAGAAGAGATGGATATGGGTAAGTGGTATGGAGAAAGGAAGATGAAAGGGGAAGAGTAGAGAAGAGACAAGAAGAAAGATAAAAAGAAATCTAAAAATTTGCATAAAAAATGGGATAAAATTGGAGTGAGAATGAGGTTTTATAATGAAAGGTGAGGGCTTCCTTGTTGTTGCAACCCAAATAAAGGAAAATGTGGGTTTTGTTTGGGTAGTGGGCTACCCATTGTTAACAGCCAATACTATGAGGGGCCGCAGCTTGCCTTTAGTAGGAGTCGTGGTCCACATTACAAAAAGCTAAGAGGCTGCACCTTGCTATAGAAGTGTCGTGGCCCACGCTTTTTTACTCGATGGTTTTTCTTTTTTGTGGGCTGTCCAAAAGTGGCAGCCCAAAACACGAGGCCTTGCCCTACTCGTAGTGGGAGTCGTGGCCTTTGTTGGTAAAAGCTGCAAGGTCGCGACCTCACATTGCAGGCGCCGTGGCTGTCAGTGTGGGCTTTCACTAAGCCACGACTTACCTTCTTCCCTGAATTTTTTTTTCAAAATTTTTTGATATTTTTCTTTTTTTTTATTGGGGGGGGGGGGGCGCTGTACATGTTCTTGAGAAATAAAAATAAGGTGTTAATAATTTAATAATTAAAAAAATAAAAAAATAAAAGAGAGTAAGTTAGAGTGCTTGGGTTGTCTCATAAGAAGCACTTTTTAATAGTCACTAGCTTGACTATGGCACCCCTTTCTGCACTACTTTATAAGGTTCAAGACTTTCTTTATTGACCTTAACTGCTCCAGTTAGCCCACTATATATTTCAACAGCATCATAAGGATGAATCTTTGCCACCTTGAAGGTTTCCCCTAATATGGTTTAACATTCCATGGCAAAAGATGGAGTTATGAATCAGAAAATACTACTCGCTGTCCAACCACAAAATCAAGATGGTTGGAAGATGGTGATGGTGGTGGTTTTGTCTTAACCGTTGGCGCTTGCTTCGTTGAAGGTGGTGGACTAGACTTACCTTTACCTTCATTACCTAAGTCCACTTTATAGCAACTATTTATATAGGGATACTGAGTTGCATTGAACAAATTAAATACCATTTCCTTCTTTCCAGCTCTAAAAGTTATTTTGCCATTCGTTTGCTTCGTTGAAGGTGGTGGACTAGACTAACCTTTACCTTTATTACGTAAATCCACTTTATAACAACTATCTGTATAGGGATACTGAGTTACATTGAACAAATTAAATACCACTTCCTTCTCTCCAGCTCTGAAAGTTATTTTGCCATTCTTCGCATCAATAGTCGTTCCAACTATAGTTAAGAATGGTCTTCCCAGAATAAGAGGAATTTCAACATCATCTTCAATCTCCAGCACAATGAAGTCTACCGAAATGTATAGATGCCCAACTTTAAGCAAAACATCCTCTATAATCCCAACTAGGTGCTTGATTGTTCTGTCTACTAATTGCAAGGTAATTGTAATTAAGTTGTATCTCTTTAAATTCAAGTTTTCTAACAATAGACAAAGGCATTATTGAAACATTAGCACCCAAATCACACAAAGCTTTAGAAATTTTAAAACTACCAATAGTACAAGGAATAGAAAAACTCCCTAAATCTTTAAGCTTTAGTCAAAGCTTATTCTGGATTATAGCACTGCACTCTTCGATAAGTGCAACAACTCTTCTAATTTCCTCTTTTTGGCTAGGATGTCTTTTAAGAATTTAAGATAACTTGGCATTTGTTCCAAAGCTTTAGCAAAAGGAATATTAATATGCATCTTTTTAAATACCTTAAGAAATCTTTGGAATTATTTGTCAAGATTTTGCTTTTGAAAACGTTGAGGATAAAGTGGTGGAGGTGTGGGAACAAATTTTAATTGTGATTTTTCTTTTGAATTTTCAACAGATTTTTCAACCATAAATTTTTTTTCAGTATCTTTTCCAATTTCTTTCTTATTAGATTGAATTGAAATCTTAGAATTTAAAGCTTTATTACTTACCTCTTTTCCATTGCGAAGAGTGATTATCATACAATGTTCCTTACTTTCTCTTCTTGGGTTGGATTTAGTATCACTTGGTAAGGTACCATGGGGTCTAGTATGTAAAGCACTGGCAAGTTGGCCTATTTGTGTTTAAAAATTTCTAATTGAAGCTGCTTGTTTTGAATAGAGGCATTAGTCCTTGTCATAAATGCATCGGTCTTTGTTATGAATGCATCAATCTTTGTCATGAATTACATGATCGTATCCTCATTGAAGGCTTTTTCTCTAACGTGGGGGCTCTAGATGAAAATCTAAGAGGAAAGTTTGACTTAGCTACTGATGAAGACCCTTAGTTGTTATTCCATGAAAAATTAGGATGATTTCTTCAATCAGGATTTTAAGTGTTGGAATAGGGATTGTTTTGTTGCCTATTTCCAACAAATTGACAAAACTCAGAATATCTGGGACAATTGTCATTGGAATGTCTTTCTCCACAAAATTCACATGTCATGAAAAAGTTTTGAACAATATTAACACTCAGTTTATCTATTTTCTTTGCTAGAGAAGCTAATTGTGTACAAATAGTATTTATCACATCTAATTCATGAATTCCAGTAATTTTTCTTGTACTTAATCTTTCAGATAGCCATTGATAATTATTAGAAGCTATCTCTTCAAGCAAATAATAAGTCTCATCAATTGATTTACTCATGAGTGCACCTCTAGCGACAGCATCAATGGTAGTTCTAAAAGGTCTCACAGCAAACCATTATAAAAAGTCTGAACTTGCAGCTACTTAGGTAATCCATGGTAAGGACACATTCTTATCAAATCCTTATACCTCTCCCCCAAGCCTCATATAGTGATTCAGAATCAATTTGCATGAAAGAAGTAGCATCATTTCGCATCTTTGCTGACTTAACAGGTGGAAAGAATTTTGCTAAGAATTTTTAAGCCAAATCATCTTAAGTATTAAGGGAACCAACAGAAAGCGAATTTAACTAACTCTTTGCTTTATCTCTCAATGAAAAAGGGAAAAGCCTCAATCTTATGGCATCGTCAGTAACACATTATTCTTGAATGTATCACAAATTTTTAAAAGATTTACAATATGAGCATTCAGATCATCATTAGGTAAACCCCCAAACTGAACAATAGTTTGAATCATCTGAATGATTGATGACTTAATTTCAAAGTTGTTAGCTTGAATATGAGATCTTCGGATACTAGAGTGCAGATTTTGTACTCGTGGGACAACATAATCCCTTAAAGACTTGGTCTCTTCCTCTTATTGATCAGCCATTGTTTTACTTGGAGTAAAAACTTTTTTTATTTTTCCTTCGAAGTCTTCCAAAAGTCTTTTCAATTTTTGGATCAAAAGGAACAATTTTCAAATTTCATGCTCTTTTCATACAATGACCAAAAATATCTAAAAAACTAAAGACAATAAAAGTCTAGATTAAAATTAAGAATGCTTGATATTAATATTAACAAGAAAGAACTAAAAATCAGCTCCTTGGCAATGACACCAAAAACTTATTGTTGATTTCTCATGCAAGTGAACGTATCGTTAACAAGTAATATAATAGTAAGTAGAATTTGTTCTCACAGAGAATTGAATTAATTCCTAATTACTACCTACTAAAATTTTAACACCCTAATCTTATCCAAACAACCTATTATTAAAAACAAAAATCGAAACTAACAACTAAAACTAATCTAAAATATATCAGCAAAATTATTTTATTAAATTCGAGTGACTACTAGACCTAAGATTATAATATCCCTCAGTACTTCATTTGAATATTGTCTCTCTCTCTCTTAACTCAATTTAATGGATTAAGTTGTTAATCTAAAATCCTAAATTATTTACAAGCCTTTGTCAAATTTATCATAAAAATACCTCTCCCAATTAATTTATTATATGAAAAAGGGAAAAGCCTCAATCTTATGGCATCGTCAGTAACAACATTAGCCTTGAATGTATCACAAATTTTCAGGAGATTTACAATATGAGCATTCAGATCATCATTAAGCAAAGCCCCAAACTGAACAATAGTTTAAATCATCTGAATTATTGATCGCTGAATTTCAAAGTTGTTGGCTTAAATAGGAGATCTTCGGATACTAGAGTGGAGATTTTGTACTAGTGGGATAGAATAATCCCTCAAAGACTTGGTCTCTTCCTCTTGTTGATTAGCCATTATTTTACATGGAGCAGAAACTTTTTTATTTTTCCTCTGAAGTATTCGAAAAGTCTTTTCGATTTCTAGATCAAACAGAACAATTTTCAAATTTTGGGCTCTTTGCATGGCGTGTCATAGATTCTCACCATGGCATGTCACACATTCCCACCATGGCATGTCACAAACTCTAAACCCTACCGTGTGACAGTTGTGTCATATATTCTCACCGTGCCGTCTCACACATTCTCACCTTGTTGTGTCACAGATTCCCTCTATGGCGTGTCACAAACTCTAAACCCTGCCATGTCATAGTCGTGTCACAACCGTGTCACATATGCTCACCATGTCGTCTTACATATTCTCACCATGGCGTGTCATATATTCACACCATGGCATGTCACATTCTCACACTAGCGTGTCACATATTCTCATCATGTCATCTCATATTCTCTCCAAGCCATGTCACATATTCCCTCCATGGTGTGTCACCAACTCTAAATCCTGCTGTGTCACAACCGTGTCACATATTCTCACCATGACGTGTCACACATTCCCACCATGTCGTGTCACACATTCCCACCATGGCATTTCACAAACTCTAAATCTTGCCATGATACAGTTGTGTCACATATGGCTTACTGTAGCATGACCATTTTGTGCTTTGGATTCACATCTTCTTTTTTTTGATTCACCACCGTAACAGAGATTTTTGGTTTCACATCATTCTCCAAGCTTTGGATTCATCACGACTGGTTCCTCGTTTGGTTTAATATCACCCTTATTGTGCTATTTAAACGCCATGTCTAAAATATTTGAAAAACCATATCCTACAACATGATTTGTTTTGCACAAGCTTCTTGAAAAAAAAATGGATGTTTTGCACAAATTTAGAAGGAACAAATTTTATGCAGATTTATTTTCTTCAATATGCGTGTGTGTGAGAGTGCGCATGGCTTAAAACAGTTAAAATTATCTGAATGGTTATTTCCAAAAACACCTTAAATTTTAAGGCTAATAAAAAATTTTCACCTTCTTTTTATTCCATCTACTTTTGTCTTTTTCTTTATCTCCTTACTATTCATCTACTTCTAATGGTTAAATGCATTTTTGTCGTTAAAATAGTAATTATTAGGAATATTACAATTATAATAATTATGATGACCTCTTTCACATCCACATCCACGACCACGATTACGACTATGGCCATAGCCATAATTATAAAATGATATCATATTCATTTTAAGGAATGGAGCAAAACCAGTTAGACGAGATTCATGATTTTTCATAAGTAGCTCGTTATTTTGCTTAATCACGAGAAGATATGAAATTAGTTCAGAATATTTCTTAAAGCCTCTTTCATGGTATTACTGCTGCAAAAGCACATATGAGGCGTGAAAGTAGAAAATTTTTTTTCTAACATATCTTCATCAGTTACATTTTCTCTACACAATTTTAATTGAGAACTAACTCTAAATATTGTTGAGTTATACTCGCTTTCAGATTTAAAATCTTGCAATCATAAATGCAAACAATCATAACGAGCTTTTAGAAGAATTAGATCATATGTATCTTTTAGACTTTCCCAAAGATCAATAGTATCTTTTATTGTGAGATACTCAGTTTTTAATCTTTCATGGAGATGGTGACGAAGAAAAATCATTGTTTTTGCCTTATCTTGATTGGATACTTCATTTGCCTCTTTGATTGTGTTTCCAAGGCTCTTAGCATCTAAATGAACTTCGGCATCTCAAATCCAAGATAGATAATTCTCGCTAGAAATATCAAGAGCCACAAATTCAAGTGTTATAAGATTTGGCATGGTGAAAACTATTAAAATAGATAAATAAAATAAAATATTGTTATCGACAAGCAAAAATAAAAATCGACTGATAATAAGATTTAAAATAAGAAATTGACTAATTATAAATTGAAAATATGAGTAAAGTAATAAAGCGACAATTGAATTTAAAAGGAAAATTACTTGAAAGAATGTAGCTTTTTAACTTTGAGATAATGATGGAAACTGAACGATATCAAAACTAAAACATTAAAGGCTCATGTTGATAATGTGTTGTTAAATATAATTTTGAAACAAAAATATTAGAGAGAAGTAGTAAGAAGGTAAGAAAATCTTCTATTTTCTTTCTTTGTCAAGTGTATCTAACATCAACTATAATGCCTCTATATTTATAGGCTTATACAGATGGAGGGGAAATAAATTTGCATAAATATAGAGAATGAACTTAGTTGATATGAATGTACATATACTAAATGGATCAAGGAGATACAGATGTACGTACATAAAAATGTACATTGGATATGATGAAATACAGTGGATATTCAGATATATTCATAACAAAAATTTCATTTTTCACCAATATTTTCTTATATTTTATGATATTAATTATACTAGTATTTAGTGGTAAGTAAATTGATTAAGTAGGTTAAATCGATCAAAAAATTCAATTCATTGACGTAACTAACTTTTGATAGAATTTTAACCAATCGACTGATTTTTTTTAATGAACTTTGTCATTGATCAAATTTTCTCAGGGATCCCCCTCTTTTTTTTGTTTATATATATTATTTATTTTGTGTTTATTATATATGATGTTGCCGAATTTGTATAATTTAGTCAAATTTACAAAATATTGTAAACCAAGTAAAAGTGTCAAGCCCAATCTTATAAAATACTTTTCATGTCATTCATATGATTGACAATATGCTTGCATACTTGGAAAGCCCCGAAAGAAAAATCGTTAAAAGACGATAATGTACCAAATCGCACAATTAAGTTAATTTAAGCCTCGAACTAGATCAAATAGAGAATTTAAAATGAAATTAAGAATATTAAGTTCCAGAATGGTTTAATATGGTGACTTGGAGTTCGAGGATCAATTTGGAGTCAAACCAAAATTTTTACTGTCAAGGGGCAAAATGGTCATTTGCCACCTAGAGACACAATGGAAATTTTAAGAAAATAATTTTTTTTGGCCTCATTTGACTTGTTGGAGTATAATTTGAGGGTTTGGCAGTGAAAAAGTTTAATTTCGGTGATTTCTAGAGTGTAGGGGCAAAATCGTAATTTTACCACCCGCGGACAAAATTTGAGATTTTGAGAGAATTTAGATCAAATTTGACAAATTGGAGAATGGTATGAGTATAAGGGATGAAAAATATGTCTATGGGTAATTTTTCAGTTTTTGAGGCAAAAATGTAATTTTTGACTTTTACGGGGGTAAAAGTGTAAATTTTAAAAATTACTCCACCAAGACTTTGGATAAGTCTGAGAATTTTATATATGCTATGGATATGTGGGACAAGTGTTTGGTGAAAATTTGGAAACAAATGGATGGCTAGAATTTAAGGAATTAATAAAACATTAAAAAAATAAATAAAATAATATTATATTATTTTAGCATTTAAAAAGGTAAAAATTCCAGAATTCTCATCTTCTTCAGCCGTCCAAACCAGGGGAGAAAAGGGGGAAAAAAACAAATAAGAACCCTACATGAAAATTTGGGGAAAATCAAGAGAAATCAAGAAATCAAGCATTGAAAAGGTAAATTTCATTGATTTTCCTTGTGATTTTCATTACCCATGCATTTTTTTTCTCATTTTCGTGCAAAATTAGAAAGTGGGTATGGACACCCATGCTGGCCAAACCTCCATGGATGAGTTTTGAGCTTGAGTTTTGGTTGATTTTAATTGAATTAAGTGATTTTAGTTAGGTTATATTGAAATATAGCAAAAATAAGCTAGAGAAATAATTTTCTCCCATTGAAACCCATTATGCCGAATTTTCTAGGGGAATATTGGCTGCTGATCTTGATGTTTATTTGAGGAATTATGATGAATAATGATGAATTATGAGCCTAGAAAAATAATGGGAATTTTCGGAGCAAAAATATGAATTTTTACCCACTAGGGGTATTTTCGTAATTTGCTATCGAGACTGATAATTTGCACCACACTGAGGGACATTAAGTCAATTTGGGTGCAATTGAGGTATAGAAACTGAAAAAAATTAATTTGGAGTTTAAACGGACGCGTATATCGATTTATCGGGTAAAAGACCGAAATAGGCTAACACCGCATTTAGGCAAAAATTTAGACATTTTTGCATTCCATATCAAGCATTAGTAGTCTAAATTAGTTTAATTTCAATTTAGTACCAATGTGGTGAATTTCTCGATTTTGTACTGTGTCAAGGTGGTGAGTCCTCCGATAAAGGCAAGGGAATTGCACCCGAGGACCAGTAGTCTGAGTATTTCGAAAATCCCCACTCTAGACACGGTGAGTAACCTTACCATCATTTTAATTATCTAAAGTATGTTTTTATTCGGTTTTGGTGAATTTTATGAAAATGAGTTCAAATGGTAAATTTTTATGTTTTGTAAACAAAATGAGTTTAAATGAAAATATTTTATAAATTGTCTTGAAACGAAATAACGATTTTGAAAATAGAGTAATTGGAGACCACTGATATGTTGTAAATTTAAAATTGAATTAATGGCTTATGTTATTGTATTGGCATGACTGGCTGGGCTGTGTTTTTTATGAATTGTATGAATTGCTTTATTTTACCCTTGCAGGCTGGGTAGTAATATATTAGCCCTGTCATGCTGTCAAAATTTTATTGTATGGTGGGTTTGACCTGCTGCAGTGGGCTGGATTCTGTGGACTAGCCTATTAGAGGGGCACGGAATCCTGTTATATTTTTACCTCGGTTGGAGAGGCGAGTAGGGTAACTCCTGAGGTATAACTTTTAGAGTTCACTTCACGCCAAACCACCTCGTGAAGGGGAACTCGGCCAACGTCAAGGAATGGCTATGTTTTCAAAATAAAAACATGACTTTCTAATAGCCTTGGCGGACTCAGTTGGGATAGCCCTCGGCCAAGGTATCCCAAATAACTGAGTATGATAATAATTTTTGGCATGAGCCAAGCTTTTTAAGAAATTCATAAGCCATACTGATTACTTGCTTTAAATAAATTGATTTCATTTGGTTGAAATAAGTTGAAAGATGATAAATTACAGTTTGATGAAATGTTTTAATAGTCTCCTTTTACTCGACTTTAGATATTTTGAGTGATGTTTGTTTACTCACTGGGATTTTATAATCTCACCACCCTCATTTCCACCCATTTCAGGCTCAGAATAGATTGTAGATAACTGATATCGGCGAGGATTACAGTTGAACTTGCCACATCCAAAGACTGTAGGTTCATTTCTTTTGATACTTTTGGTCATTCGTGGGCCCACGTGTCACTGTAAATTAAATTCTATACTTTGGTTATCTGTATTACGGTATGTAAGAATTTATTTTGCTTTTACGCTATAAAAATTATTTATGCAGTGTTCTTAAAATATCTTTTTATGTGAAAATTGAATATTTTATTTAATATTTTTATTTTATTATAACAGTCATAATTTCATTTTAAACGAATGTTTTAGACATCCAAAATTATTTTTGATTATGAAATATGTGTTTTCCACTTACATACTATATTTTTAGATGATTTTGAGATTTTTGGGATAAATGACCAAAATACCCTTATGAGACGAAAATTATTATTTTATTTGTTTAAGTTGGAAACAGTTACCCACAGAGGAAATGAGAAGCTGAGATTAAAGCCTTGCGGGATTCCGGTTGATATTCCGGGTAATGAACGTCGATCGAGACGTCGTGACGGTTGTCACGGGCTCGATGGGAGTTCCGGGTCATGACAAAAAGTGTCACCAAGAATATTTTTAATAACATATTTTAGAAGTGTAGTAGTGTGCATAAAGATAATAATAATAATAACATTGAATACTAGTACTTTATTTCATTATTGGTTTTCATGTTTGCAGGAATCTTTGGTCTTGTTTTACGTTAAAAGTTCGTTATGGAGAGTTTAATAGAGTTGTTGTAAAAAATAAAAGGTAAAGTACAACTACTACATAGAGAGAAAGTATTGATTACAATGAAACTTTTTTCATGTATCATTTAAGGATGTTTTGAGAATAATTTTGGCATCAGTAGCTCATTATAATTTAGAACTACACCAGATGGATGTTTTAAAGGGATGGTGTGTAGACTCAAAACGTCTATTTAAGAACTCAAACAAGCTTCTCATTAATGGTATCTTCAAATTAAGGAAGTAATCACATCTTGCGATTTTGTTGAGAACAAGGTAGACAAATGATATATCTCAAAGATCAATTGGAACAAGTTTATTTTTCTTATTTTGTGTGTTTATAGAATTTGCTTGCAAGTAGTAGTTTGGGGATGCTACAAAAAACTAAGAAGTTATTGTCTAGGGAATTTGACATGAAAGATTTTGGGGAAGCATCTAAATATTTTTGAAATTAAAATCTATAGGGATAGATCTCGTGACTTGTTGGAACTCTCTCAACGTGCATATATTGATAAGTGTTGAATAGATTTTCTATACTTAATTGTAAAGATAAAGATGTGCTAATTATTAAAGGAAATAAATTGAACTTGATACAATGTCCTAAAAATGATGTTGAGAGATAATCAATGAAAAAGTATCATATGAAGGTTGATGTATACTTTTGTTTGGGCCAAAAACCATTTAAAACAAAAAAACAATAGCAAATAAAGAGTCATGAAGCCAAAGACATTGTCTTCATAGCAAGGAGCTTTTCATATTTTTAAATATCATGTTCAACTTCATCCTCTCTTGACTTTAGTACAATTTTGTATTAGTTTTGTTTGTTTTATTTGTTTGATTGGTTTAATTATTAATTTTTATTCACAAATGTGAAAAGATATATGATTTTAATTATAATATTTACTTGTAATATATAATGTTATAAAAATAATAAGATAAAGAGCTGTTAAAAAAATCGGAAAGAAATCTTTGATGATGTTATATATATTTAAGTTTTAAATTATTTAGTTATATTTTAACTATATACTTGACCGATTATATATTATTGTTAAAACATAGCAGTGTTCTCTTATCTACTTACTACACATATTTATCTACATATATATATATATATATATATATATATGATATACAATAGATTTTATTAAAAATATTAATTATAAATCAATGAATTGGTTCATGATTGATGTTTCGTGTGCCTCCATACAGGGAATAAAGGTTCTATTCTATCCTAGGCTCCAACCATTCATTAAGCCCCACGGGGCCCTTTGGCCCAATTATTTTAGGAAAAATAAAATCAATAATTGCATATGGCTAAATCATGTACATCTTTATTTTCATTTAGATTATGCATAGATTTAATTAATTTATTTATTTTAGTTCATGACTATCTGCCATTAATATTATAAATTGAATTTATATTTGATACACTATTAATATATAGATTCTATATATTATTACATGAACTAAATGTTATCTCCTTATTAAAAAATAAATTAAAAATTTAGACATATTAAAAATAAATACTCATAATTTTTAAAATATTTATTTTAAAAAAATTTAAATTTTCTCCATGTATATTTATGAGATAACACTCTACAATTAAATGATACTATATAAATATTATTTTAAGACAGCATATCAAATATAAATCATTATAAATTAAGATCATATTTTTATCCTCGGACAAAAAAAAATTCTATTACAAAACCTTGTTTTCACATTTTGCTAAATACCCCAAGGTTTTTGATAAACAACAGGAAAATTGACTTTCCTAAGAGTTTTAACTGCCTTGAGTTCTTCCCCATGCTACCTTTGTGAATCTAACAAGACCATAAGACCATAAGAAGAAAGCAGAATCAACCAGTTGGCAAAAGATATATTGAGGCAATAAAATTTTGGTTAAAACTTGTGGCTGTGCTTCACGGGTTTCATAAGCCAATGCAATCAAGCCTGTCATCATTTGGCATGATGCATTTTTAACACTTCGCCTAACATTGATCACAAGAAATAATGCTTTGACTTCAATTGATTCTCCTTTGAGATAGATCGATATATATATATATTTCTTTTATAGTTTCTTGAAATAATTAACAGAATAGTTTTCACAAGATTTGCTGTTGTACCTTTCAGTCACGAGGTATTGGATTCATCCACAGAAGAATGTGCATGATTAGGAAAGTAAACTACAGGAAATGGGCAGTTGGTTGGATGGACAGAATAGACCCAAGATTCAAGAAGCCAATGGCTTTCATCAAAGATTCAATTACAAGCAGGGAAAAACCTCTGATATGTAATGAGATTTAGGACCTTTACAAGAGAATTCTTGGATGAGGGAGGTTTAACTTGGTTAGGCTTTGATAGTTTAGTCAGTTTAATTTACAAACAACAGGCTAAATAAAATTTAATCTTTCCTTATACTATAAGACAAAAATAATAAGTGGGATATAATTAGATTTTGTTTTCTCTTGTAATTTGATTCCTTCATCTGCTGCCCCATCAAGTTTAAATCCTTCTGGTGGGTTGTTTGTTACTAATATAAAAGGATGGAAAGAAATGGTGCTCATTACTTTATATAAGCATGATGCAATCACTTCTGCCGCCCCCCACCCCCCCTGGTTTTTAGCAGGCTTTGACCTTCAAATTGAAAATGAACCATCCAATTGTTGCAGCTTTCATGAATGAAACTAGACCCTCCAACATATAGAATTATCTAAATTTGTTGTGGATTATTCTCCTTTAACTCACAGCTCATTTCTCGAACATGCACCCCACGTTCAACCATTACATACACTAAAATGGAGAAACCAACACAACAATCAGCACCCCAAAATTTTGTCAAACTCTCTGTACTCCCCAATAACACACCTCTCTCTAAAATCATTTGGAAGAGGGGACTCCTTTTTGTTATTTTTTGGTCTCCTTTCCCTCTTCCATACCTCTCTCGTACAACAAGGACAAACAACAATATCTTTCTCTCCGTTTGTTATTTGCTCTTTGTATTGCTTGACTCCTTGCAACAAGTTGTTTTCCAGAAACATTAAAAGATGGTTCGGGCTCTTGAACAAGAACAAGAAAATTATAGGTCTAGGTTGTTTCATTTCAGGGATATGAATGAGAACACAGGAAGACATGCAAAGAGTTTGAGTATTGAGAGTGCTAGTAGATTAGAAGAGGCAGGTATGGGGGAAGAGGTAGCAGTTAGAAGTCAGGGATCAAGAACTCAAAATGATCTACTGTCATTGAATAGAGGCGACAGGGGTCTCAGGTCAAGGATCGGCAAGGAAGAAATGGCTGCTGCCTTCCAAGCCAGAGAAAAGCAGCTATTAAATGGCAAGTTTCATACTTCTTTAGACTAGGGATGGATTTAACTGCATGCAATGTTTTATACTATATATTTCCATTGTATTCTTGGAGTCATCAATAATCTTTCAAATTTTGATATGATTGAAAAGAAAATAAACAGTATGATATGTTATAGATTAATTCCTCTAAGCAGAGAGTTTTATGGTATAGAATTATACATCCCTAGAGAAACATTTTTCTAATGTTGGAGATTTTGGTTTTCTATATTATAAAACATAAAGAGAAGGCTGGTTTCTTATTGTTGACTGTTGGTTATGAAATATATGCATGATTTTGATTCAGATATGGAGCAGATGAAGGAAAAGTTTGCTAAATTACTCTTAGGTGAGGATATGTCAGGTGGAGGGAAGGGAGTTTCGTCAGCTTTAGCATTGTCAAATGCCATTACAAACCTTGCAGGTATTTTCTCCTTTCCTGTTTTTTCTCTCTCCTATATAATACAGCACTAAATTGAGAATGGCTTTTGCCTAATCAATAGGAAATGACAAACTTTGGTCTCATCAGTATATATGCTCTCCTATATTTATCAATTTCTCTTGATTCTGTTTCTCGTTGTACCTCAATGTCATCCAGCTTCTGTCTTTGGTGAACAATCACGCCTAGAGCCTATGTCAGCTGAAAGGAAAGGAAGGTGGAGAAAAGAAATAGATTGGCTCTTATCTGTCACTGATCACATTGTTGAATTTGTTCCTTCTCAACAGAAAAACAAAGATGGATCAAACATGGAGGTATCTCTCTCCACCCTTCTTTCTGACAGTATCTGAGCAATTATATGGCTATATCTATATGCATACATGCATTTTCTCCAGGGATCAAGTATAACTTAGAATCTTTATTTCTTGATTATCAGATAATGGTCACAAAGCAACGGGCAGATCTTCATATGAACATTCCTGCCTTGCGGAAAATTGACACATTGCTTACTGTAAGGACATAGACTTATATATGCTTTTAGTTCATTTAAACATAGATTTGCTCAATCGTGATAATAATCAAGCAACAATCTAGTACCTCATTTCATGATGCTAAACTTACAATGCTCAGGACTGCCTAGATAACTTCAAGGACCAAAATGAATTCTATTATTTGTCAAGAGATGCCCCAGACTCAGAAAAAGGAAACAACAAGAGAAAAGATGACAAATGGTGGCTGCCTACTGTAAAAGTTCCCCAAGATGGTTTGTCAGATGCATCAAGAAAAAACCTGCAGTACCAAAAGGATTGTGTGTCTCAAGTGCTTAAAGCAGCAATGGCAATTAATGCCCAAGTTCTGTCAGAGATGGAGGTCCCTGAAAACTATATTGAATCCCTCCCCAAGGTAAAGAAGGAAAATTCCAAATATCTAATATGTTGCATGCAATCTAGTTTCACAAATCCCTTGCTCACCGTTACCTTTCGTTGTTTATTTTTTTAGAATGGGAGAGCTAGTCTTGGTGATTCAATCTATAGGAGTATCACAGTTGAATTCTTTGATCCTGATCAATTTCTCTCCACCATGGACTTATCATCAGAGCACAAGATTGTAGACCTCAAGAATAGAATTGAGGCATCTATAATAATATGGAAGAGGAAGATGAACCAAAAGGACGGAAAATCAGCTTGGGGTTCCGCTGTTAGCCTGGAGAAGAGAGAACTCTTTGAGGAGAGAGCTGAGACCATCTTACTCATTATCAAACAACGGTTCCCAGGAATTCCTCAATCTTCACTAGACATCAGCAAAATCCAATACAACCGGGTACTTGATTTTGCTGATACATAGAAATTTTTTATAAAACATTGGCATGATCCTCTTAGACAATGCATCGTTAATATCTCCTATTGCTTTTTCTTAGTGTCCTATCACAATGATAGCTCAAGTTTTCCTCTTAATGTAAGCATAGCCTGAGAAGGTCAAACCTCTCGTAGTCCTTTTCATGGTAAAGGAAGCTTGATCCATGAGAATATCACCTACGCCTTGGAAACTTATTTTATGGATTTTTTGTTGGCATCACAGGATGTAGGGCAGGCTGTCCTAGAGAGCTACTCAAGAATACTGGAAAGCTTGGCCTTTACGGTCTTGTCTAGGATTGAAGATGTCCTCCACGCTGATTTTGTTGCCCAAAATCCCAGTCAAGCATCATGCAAAAGGAACCCTTTAACGGATGACAGCCAACCTATTTTGGTGCTTCCAAACCCAAAATATGATGCGGATACGCCCAACTCCATGACCCTCTCAGATTTACTTACGTGGAGTTTAGATCAAAATGACTCTGAGGCTAACAAAGACTCGACAGATGAGTTATCCAAAGAGGGAGATGCAAAGCACATGCAGAAACTGAACGTAGTGACTAACAAGAAGGTTTCCTATCTTGAAAGCTTGGGCGGATTAAGAAGCCCAACGGCGCGCCATTGAAGACAATAATAGCGGAGAAGATTAAGGGAAAATAATAGAACAACTGAAAGCTGTTAGAGCGATAGAAAGATAGAGAGAGTGCGATAGATTAAGGAATATAAAGAGTGAGAAAGCCTGACCTTCACATATAATTTTTCACACCTAGGATGGATTACTCTGACTTGTGGGCTGCTTTATTATTCTATTCCTTCCTTTTGTAAATAGGGAAGATAACTAAAACTGTGGAATTAAAAGCATTTATATATGCTATCTTTGAAAACCAATAAAGCAATTGTAGTTTGACAGCCACTGAACAACAAATGATTTATGACTTTATCTTCAGAATCCGTGTTTCTCAAATGCTACCACACCGAATAGCTATTTATCCCCATTGCTTGTGAAATTGTCTCGTCGTTATTAAGCTTTCCCTATCCTACATTTTCATACAGTGGATCAATGACTTGGTAGTAGATATGACTTGTGATATAATCACACGAACTCAGCATCTTTCCAGAGAATGAGGCATTTATTAGTTATGACTCCCCTGCTGAAGAGAAGTAAAGGGCAGACGAAAGCAATGCTGAGCAGCCTTCTTACCAGAAAAAAAGTTAAGATTTCCTTAACAGTGGAAATGGGCGGTAGACATTTTCAATTCTTGAATGGAAATACTGATTTGTTATCAGACATGACGGGATCACTATCAAACCCCACAGATTGGAACTAGAAGTAATGCACCAATTAAGCATGAAACAAATGTCACTGGATTGGAAGTTAACAAGGTGATTTGTAGCATTACATGTCTCAAAACCAAAAGAAGATACATACAGTGAAAAGCTTATAAGAGTTCCACTAAATTAGATCTTGCCACGTGGCCCAGGCTTTGGTGGAAGTTGTGGGCCCTTCTTGATTGGTAGAAGGTCATCAGAAGCAGTGGCACTGAGGAAAAGAAGGAGGGAACCACCTCCCAAGAGCAGGAACTTGAGCAACAATCCTCTCTTGGTGAATGGAGCTGCAAATGTCTCAAAGAACTTGCTCTGCAATTCCAAACGCTTGTGCACAATGTTAGTGAATCTTAAACATTCTCCTATCAGGAATTATTGCAAATAATTAAGGTGAATTTGACAGGACTTAAATCATTCTTGACCAATGACTGGAGACATGGGTAGGTGTATGCCTGACTCTTCCCATGTTTGAGATGACCGTTAGTAATTAAACTAAACTAACAACAGTTTAGTTAAGGTTGCTACCTCTAGATGTTACCAGAATAATAGCAATGACCATTGTCCAGGATATTGTCACAGTGTTGGATTCATAAATCTTGGAATGGAGTCAAGAAATTTCTCTATTCTACATCCTTCATGATTTTACTTTACCTTGACGATTAAATCATAAAATCTAGCTCAGCTGGTTTAGAGCACCCATTTAGTAAGTGGGGAAGGTCTTGAGTTCGACTCTCAATGAACGCAGGTTCCACTCAGCATCAAGTTTGACTGCAAAAGTCAATCTTGACCAAAAGTGTTTCTGGATAGGGGTGTCTATTAACATGAACTAGAGTATGACCCGTGTGCAACACACGGGCCTCTTTGCACTCCCCCTCTATGCTTCAACAGTAAACTCTGATCTCTTTGCAGCCCCTTCTTTCTCTCTCTTTGCTCGAATATCTTTTCTCTTTCACTCTCTCTGCCCCATTGGGACTTCTTTTTAAATATGTTATAGATGCGCTAGTATATCATATACAATATCAGAAGGCATCAATCTGTGTAAAAGTAGTCTGTAAATAAATCCTTCCCCAACTATATTCATCAAAATTGGAAATAAGGTTCAAACCTGAAGAGAGTTGTATGGTGAAGAAGCATCAGACCCATACAAGTCCCATTGCCCTGTTGTGTTGCCCAAATCCTCCAAATCAAAGTACACGCTCTTATCACCATACTTTGCTACCACAGCACCAGCCCTATCAAATACCAAAAGAGACATACAAGAAAGAACTATAAAGATTAGCCACCCTCGTAATCAAAGAGCCAAATATTTAAACAATATTATATATGTATAAATTGGGCTCAAAGCATAAGGATTTATTCCCAGGCAACACAAGTCAGGTTACCTGTAGTTTTTGGGTTTGAAACTCTGGCGACTTGGCTTGACAAAGAGCTTGGTTCCACTGAGGGAGCTTCCACCAAGGCCCTTGATGGTCGTGGGTTGAACAGCAGCTAAGGTTGCAACAGAAGCCATGGCCTTGGTTTTGGTTCCTGACTATTTTTCTTGCGGGTTTAGTTCAGTTGGCAATGGGGATGTTTGGGCTTTTGATCTTCTGCGTGGATCTCAACTGGACACGTGGCGAACTGGGTTTTCTGGAGAGAGATATGGAGTCCCATTTAGCTGGTGCCACGTGGATCGACCTGGATAAGCCTATCCATTTTATAATCTTCAAAAAAGAAAAGAAAATCATAATAATAACGGGCAGTGTTCAGTGCCTCAGTATTTGGCTGCGATATTTTAGTTGTCCACTGCGGATTCAATTGGCTTTATAAGAACCCTTATGATTGTAGCACAATTTCATCACCCATAGTCAGCATTGTTGAGTCAGTAACCTGTGTGTGTAGGGTCAATAATAGTAGTTGATTTTTATTTATAATATTCTTTTACTTTTAATATACCAAAATATAATGCAACTTTCAAATAAAAATATTTATTTTACAATTTATCCATAATGAAAATTAGAGTAGGGTCAATAATAGTAGTATATTTTTATTTATAACATTCTTTTACTTTTAATATACCAAAATATAATGCAACTTTCCAACAAAAATATTTATTTTACAATTTATCCATAATGAAAATTAGCTCATAATCGTTTCATTAGTGATGCTACATCATTTTGTTTCCCCAACTTTTCTCTTTGCCAACCAAAACCTTAAAAAAATAAAATAGTTCTAGTAGAAGAATACGATACAATAAACTATTTTTTTAAATTAAAAACCACTTAAAGTACATGTCGAAAAATTCTTTAAACTTAGAAATTGAACTTACACTCTTAGTAAAAAAACTATTAAATATAGTTAAGTTAAGATGAAATTTATATTTTTATTCCATTTTTAATTTCTTAAATAATTTTAGTGGTTTCAATATAGAAAAAATAATAATTTTTTATGAAATTATATTTGATGCACTAATAGTGTATAATTTTTATACACTGTCTGGTTATGAGATAGAGTCACTTCATCAAAAAATAAATTTAAAACTTTTAGAGACTTGAAAATAAATATAATCAATTTTCTTTGAAAAATAAAACAATTTTTGTCTCTCTCCAATTCCCTCTCACCCATTCTCCTTCTCTTCTTCTCCCATTTTTCATCCATTATAAGCAAAAAATGTTATACTTAATACTTCTTCAATAAAAAGCCCTACAAGTTTTTCTTATTTTGGAAATTTTCAAATGAGGTTTAATTTTATTTAAGATGAACAAACTTAAACTTCATTTAATTACCTTAAAAAAATAATGAAATTATTTAAATTAAATCAAATAGTCTTCCTTAGCAAACCAACGTGTTTGATTAAAAAGTTTGCCTAGAAAGAAACTTGTGGTAGATGTCCTTATTATTTTGCTGTTTAGTTTTTGCTCTTTAGTGAAACTGCTTTTGTATAGGATTTGTTGCTGCTCTACTAGTGTCGGTTTTTTTTTTGAAAGAAAAAAGGAAAAATTCATTTCATCAATAAACTTTACAAACTATCCACTTGTTGTAGTGGAACACTACATCTGAGAACCTAGCAAACAAAACTTGCCCACTCCAAGTGTAGCGTGTAAGCAAAATGAAAAGATACTTTCCCATCGTGTTTTATATGGGATTGTAAAGGGGGTTCTTGTGATAGGGAGAAGAAGCGTTGCAAACAAGTAAAATGATGTGCCAGAGGCAGCAAAGAGGAAGATTGAAGCAGTTCCTGAAGTACTAAGTGTTGTGGCAGGTGGAAGATAATAAGAAGAGACTTAAAGAGACTTAGAGAGTACAAGATAATTAGAGAGAGAAGCTCTCAAGTTGAGAATGTGTTAGCTTAGAGGGGGAGAGTAAAGTCTTTTCAAATGAATTGTGAGGCTCTATATATAGTGCTAAAAGTGACGGTTACATAAGAATAGGCTTTAATGCGTCTAATGAATGACATTATTATGAAGAATATTAATGTAAGTAATCGTTACTATAATTGGATGTAGTAAGACTTGTTATCAAGTAAAGGTAATAGAAAAGAAGTGTACAAGAATAGGTACAAGAGAAGAAGCTGTACGAGAATAGGTACAAGAGAATAAGCTGTACATGAATAAGTATACGAAAATAAGGTAAGAGGGTGAAACACTTGTACTTCAGGAAAGGGTTAAGAGGAAGACCTCTTAATTACCTCCATATTTGAGCTACCAAGCCAAACTCTCTAGAGCATCTCAAAATTAAAGTAACCCATGAACCCTGCCACTTATTCCGAGTTGCTTTCACTGTCATCCAAGTGAAGTGATTATTCTATTCGAAGTAGTTGTTTTACTTGCATTAATTGTTCCATATGGAGTAGTGTTCTATTTATTCTAGTTATTCTGCCTTAAGTAGCACTTCACTTGTTCTAGTTGTTCTGCGTGAAGTAGCGCTTCACTTGTTCTACGTGAAGTAGCGCTTCACTTGTTCTACTTATTCTACGTGAAGTAGCACTTCACTTGTTTTACTTATTCTGCGTGAAGTAGCACTTCACTTGTTCTGGTTGTTCTCTGTACAACATTATATTGTAATGTAATTCTTTAGAGTAACAGTATTAACCACAATCTAGTATTTACATTTTGCCCCCTGCATAAGAATTTATTGTTAAAAATAATTCTTATGTATTAATTTAAAGTAAATTTTTTTTTGTACTATAACGTATTATACTGTCTCATTTTGAGCAGTAATGCTTTGGACAGTATTGTTTTAGATAGTAACACCTTAGCCAGTAATACTTTAGGTAGTAACATGTTATTCTATCTTGTGTAAGGTGTAATACTATTTTTTTTTTGTAATGTCAATATCTTTTGTAATATTTGATTGATTATGCAATAATATTTAATGTCTTTCGTAATATTTGATTGCATTTTTTTTTAATTTCAATATCTTTGTAATATTTTATTGATTATGCAATAATATTTAATATCTTTTTCATAAAAAAAAAAAATCTTGATTCTATTTGTAATATTTTATTGATTATGCAATAATATTTAATATCTTTTCCATAAAAACCTTGATTCTACGTGGCTTATAAATATCAAGTTACTATGAACAATTTTCTTCATTCATATTCAAAGTAAAGCAAAACAAATTTTAGAGTAAAGTCGATTCTTTTGCGAATCTTTTCAAGTAAGTAAATTTTTCTTCTTCTTGTAATTTTTTTTTAATTTTGTTTTCAATCAGTTTAATTTTTCTAGTTGAATTTCTCTTACTTGTTGCCCCCTGCATGAAATTTTTTTTTATATATATTTTCAAGTTAAAATATGAAACCAGAAATTTTTTTTCATGCATGAGCTGAAATTTTTTTTTATTGAAAGAATTATAGATATATATTCAAGTACATAAATAATTTTTTATTTTAATTAAATTTTTTTAATTTTCTTTTTGTTTTCAATTAGTTGAATTTCTCTTACTTGTTGCCCCCTGTATGAAATTTTTTTTTAAATTGAAATATGAGGAAAGAGAAAAAAAATGTAAAGGGGGTTCTTGTGATAAGGAGAGGAAGCGTTGCAAACAAGTAAAAAGATGTGCCCGAGGTGGCAGAGAAGAAGATTGAAGCAGTTCTTAAAGTACTAAGTGCTGTGGCAGGTGGAAGACAATAAGAAGAGACTTAAAGAGACTTAGAGAGTACAAGATAATTAGAGAGAGAAGCTCTCAAGTTGAGAATGTGTTAGCTTGGAGGGGGAGAGAAGAGTCTTTCCAAATGAATTGTGAGGCTCTATATATAATGCTAAAAGTGACGGTTACATAAAAATAGGCTTTAATGCGCCTAATGAACCGTTACTGTAATTGGATGTAGTAAGACTTGTTCTCAAGTAAAGGTAATAGAAAAGAGGTGTACAAGAATAGGTACAAGAGAAGAAGCTGTACGAGAATAGGTACAAGAGAATAAGCTGTACATGAATAAGTATACGAGAACAAGATAAGAGGGTGAAACACTTGTACTTCAGGAAAGGGTTAAGAGGAACACCTCTTAACTACCTTCATATCTGAGCCACCAAGCCAAACTCTCTGAAACATCCCAAGATGAAAGTAACCCATGAACTCTGTCACTTATTCTGAGCTACTTTCACTGTCATCCAAGTGAAGCGGTTATTCTATTCAAAATGGTTGTTCTACTTGTATTAGTTGTTCCATATGGAGTAATACTTTACTTTTTCTAATTGTTCTACTTTAAGTAGTACTTGAAGTAGCGCTTCACTTATTCTGCGTGAAGTAGCGCTTCACTTGTTCTGCATTATAAAAGAAAATCACAAAGCAAGAATATTTATGTTACCCTGGCTTTGTTTCAATCCTTTATTACTCTGGTTCGTTGTAAGGTAGGTGTGGTTTCTGTTTGTTTGTTTTTTTTTTTTACAAATTGGAGTAATAGGCTTCTTGATTTATTTATTTTTTAGTATTATTTATTGTTTTATTTTGGCATATAGTGTTTAATAGAAAAGAGAAATATTAGAATAAAGAAAGCAAGAAAAGGAATAAAGTGAACGGCATGTCAGCTAGAGGGAGAAATACCAAAATAAAGAAACAAACTAGTAAATGCATAAAAAACTGGCAAAAGCTGAATGTCTTCCTTTTTTTTTTNGACTTAATTAGTTGAATTTTTCTTACTTATTGCCCCCTACATGAATTTTTTTTAATTAAAATATGAGAAAAAATTTATGCATGAAATATTTTAATTATAGAAGAAAATCACAAAGCAAGAATATTTATGTTACTCTAACTTTGTTTCAATCCTTTATTTACTTGGCTCGTTGCACGACAGGTATGATTTCTGTTTGTTTTTGTATATTAAAATAATAATATCAAAATCTATAATTTTGATAAGTTTTTGACTATTTTACTTTGTGGTTGTGATTTTTTTATGCATAATCAATAAGTAAAATAGAAAAATTATTATGTATGTATACTTATATCTTTTTTCATGATCACGTTTGTAGGCTTCTTTTTCCATCATCCTCTATGCCTAAGACGTCGTGTCCCTCCGAAGATCAATTATGGTGAGCTTAGAAGGGTTACAACAAGAAAAAAAACCATTGCACATAAAAGGAAGAATGGTGATTCCAAATTAGTTGCTCCCAAAAAAATTAGAGTAAGAAAGAGTGGTGAAGTTCCTCCTGTTCTTGAAAATTGGGAAGATGACATTATTAGAGAAAGAGAAGGAGATCATTTTTGGGAAGAGGTTCATGCCAGACAAGTTGACGAACATCCCTCAAAGGCCGTTGGATATGATTGGAATCGTTTATGCTCAGAAGCACCTCCTCATAGAAGAAGTGGTATTTCAAGACAATCTATTCTGAAGTTCAGGTTTGAACGTGGTGAGTTTCTCTTTTTTGCTACTAAGTTAGGCTCCAATTCTCAATTTGTTCATGGTTGGGATGAATGGGTAACTAAGGTGTTGAAGAATCCTTCTTCTGTTAAACTTCTCTCTTCTGCTGGGATACTTGATGCTATACGTATCACTTCCAAGCTCAATATTCGTAGAGAAAAAAGGATAGATGTGTGGCGTACTATTCTTGGGAGGTGGAGCACGTTTTTTCATGCTATGATTACTGCATGGGGGGAATTTACCTTCACTCTGGAAGATGGATGTGTTCTCTTGAAACTTCCTTGTATAGGAAAGGATGATTTTCACTCTATTAAGCGTTCTAAAGAAGAGGTATGTACTCGAAACTTTTTCTTCGATCTACTTAAGAGTTTGAGTAAAACTTCGAAGGTTGCACGATTCTCTAATTGGATAGGGGTTTTTTTATATAAAGTTCAATGCTAAAGGTATTGAGATCGGTTCTCCTGAGTACCTAGACCATAAGTATGAGCTAGTAGCTTTAACAATGTTTTGGTTGGCACAACACGTACTCCCAAGGTATCCAGATGATGATATCTCTTCACCAGTTGTTCCTTTAGCAATAAAAATTGTTAAGGGAATACGTTTTCCTCTTGCTCCACTGTATTTAGGCTCATTATATAAGAGATTAGACTTGTACCAACTCAAAACTGTTGAATCAACTGGGCGTTACAAGGTTTTGACTTATGTGGATGTTTCCTTCATTCAAATGTGCCTATGGGAAAGGTTTGGTACTTGCGCTCCTGTGCCTAATGCATATCCTTTTGCATCTTTTTCTGTGAATAACCCTTTATCCAGGAATAACTACAGAGCTTGGGCATGGCATGATCGACTCCCGAGAGGTAATGTTCTTGAAGTGATGGATGTGACAAAAGAATTCAATCCCAAACCTTATGTGCAGCCCACAAATGGATTCGGTGATCCAGGAATTTATTATGATCACCACCCTCTACAATCTGAAAGAATGAGTTCACAAGGTATTAACTTTTGTGTATGGGTTCACAGTTCCCAATTGTCATCTATGATTGAGAGTTCCAGTTCAAGTGGAGATATAAATATTCTTTCTGTTGAGATATATTCTCCTTTTAGAGTGGCACGCTAATTTAGGTTTGATCAACCAGCTCCGCCTGACTCTTCTTCAACTATCAGTTTTTCTTCTTGCATTTCTTCATTCCTCATGGTAAGACTTCAACTTCGTTTAGATAAACTTAAGAGTTGTACTGTCCCAGCTTTTGATAGAGTTGGTATTCACACTTCTGAATGGTTTGCTTATTGGATGGAGTGTGTTGAAGAATGGAGATATTTTATTATGCCTTTGACTAATCCCAGAGCTTGTCTCTACACTCCTCCTATAAGTAACTTCGATGTATCCTTACGCTTAATTTCTCTCAAAAAGAAAAGAAATGTAAATGAAGAAGAAGATGATGTTCATCGCGTTCTTACTCATCAAACAAAACATGTGCATCGAAAAGTAAGCTCATCCTTTGCTTCTTCTTTTTTTACTTTTTTTTTAAATTCATTTCCTCATCATACTTTTTTTTTTTTGTAAAGAGAAACAATTGCGAGAGTAAAATTTAACTCGATTGAAGAGGAAGAGACTTTTGAAGCTGAGATTGAGGAAGAATCATGTGACTCTAAACGTAGTGATGAATCTGATGATGAATTAGTTGATGTTGATAAAGCTGAAAATGAGGGTGAGCTAGCCCCTTTTGATGATTTCCTTGATTTGGATGTTCTATTTCCAAATCATGTTCAAAGCTCTACCATGAACCAGGTATAAACACATCACTATGTTATTCCGATTGATGTTGTTCCATTTTTTTTTTTATGAAGTTAAGATTATTCTTACTCCTCAGGTTATTCGAGATGAGGTTGTTCCTGACACTGAGACTATTCTTGCTGTTGAAGTTGTTCCTGAGGCTACTCCAAATGTTGAGGTTATTCATGATGTTAGAGTTGATAGTGACGATGTTAGAGCTATTCCAATGACTCCTCATGCTTCTTCCTCCCTAGTGCTAGAACACAGAGATGCAAGTAGTGCTTTTGGCATTCAAGTAGCACATACTCTTTTGTAAAAAACGTAGACGTCATTTGTTTATGATGGAAGTGTTGGGTAGAGCTTTAGCCATTTCCCATGCTCCACTAATGAGTACTTCACCAGAGGAATTGCAACAGATGTTACAGGATTTCGATGATGCTTGTAACTTTGGATTCAAGCTTGAGTGCCTCAGTGATTGTCGATCTAAAGCCAAGATTTTTCTCAACAAGTCTTCCTTGGAGAATGAGTTAAAAGATATTGCAGCGAAGATAGCTTTACTGAAAAAACTTGAAGCTGAAGTACAAGAACAATTAAATATATTTGCCAATAATAACTCTTCTCTATGGAGTATGTAATTGACTAGTCTTTTGCTTTTCCTTTGCTATTTTTGAAAGCTCATTTGAGCTAGTACTTCGCTATTGATATATCATATTTCTTTTTCTTTTGCAATAATAATAATACTATACGCTTGTTGTGTATGTGTTCACATTTCATATTATGTATGTGGCCAAAAGGGACTCTCAACTTTACATCAAGGAGATTAACTTTAACTTGATATGAAGGAGATTAATTCAACCCTTAAAATAAGTAAGCGTAATAGCTGCGGCCAATTTGTGAGTAATAAGCTAGGGCCAAGAAATGAGCTATAAAGCTTGCGGCCAATAGCATAACATCATTACAGCCAAATTATGAGCGATAAAGCTAGTGGCTGAAATGTGAATAATAAATTGTGGTCAAAGAATAAGCGATAAAGCTTGCGACCAAAAGAAGAATATCATTGCAGCCAAAATATGAGTGGTAAAGCTTGCGGCTGAAGTAAGAATGATGAACTATGGTAAAAGAATAAGCGATAAAGCTTGCTACCAATAGTATAATATAATTACAGCCAAAATATAAGCGATAAAGCTAGCGGTTGAATATGAATTTTTTTTACTGTCAAATTGCAATTCATAAAGCGATGAAGAGTTAAAGTCATAGAAATATCATACATGAGCAGAAAGCGGGTTGTTCTGGACCGTGTTGTTCTCAATCAATAACTATTCTGCTTGCATTTTCTTATGGAATATTCCTTTCTGAAAAGGATCTCTTCTTTCTCTACCTCTTCTTTAAATTGCATTCACTCTTGGAGTATTCTTTCTATCGAAGCAAGTAGCTCTCTTTTGTTTGAGAACCGTATTATTGGTTTTTCTTGCCATTTCCATTAAGGTAGCAAAAGTTGGAAGAGGTAAATTCTGCTAGTGTAGCCTACACTCGTCAAACATTTTTTTTGAATGCAAATCGTCACCAACTCCTTCTCATCATAAGACTCTTGTATATCCAACACCCTTTCTCTAAAGTGTTAGATGTATTCCATGAGGTCTTATCTGGACTTTTGATATTTTGTTCCCAAATCAAAGAGATTAACTTTCTCTTGAGTAAAGAAAAAGAACTCTTCCCTAAACATCCACATTAATTGTAGTTTATCCATTTCCTTCATTCCCCTTAGTGTTTGTAACTAGAGGAATGACTTCATCAGGTGCACTCTCATTAAAGTGTACAGATTGAGCTTGAAAAATGGTGGAAGTGAAGGATAAAAGTTGAGATATGGTCTCCAACATCTGCCTATTGTTGTCTTCTAACATTTTCATTCTCTCTTAAGAAGCCTCAATCATTTTCATCAGCTTTTGGATGTAGGTTGGAATAGATGCATCTTGGTTACTAAAGGAACTGTCTATTTCTTCCAATAATGCAAAGTTTTTCTAGTAAGCTTTTACTTAATGCAATCACTCCTCCCTAGTGGAGTCGCCAAAATGTAAAGGGGGTTCTTGTGATAGGGAGAGGAAGCGTTGCAAATAAGTAAAATGATGTGCCAGAGGCGGCAGAGAAGAAGATTGAAGCAATTCTTGAAGTACTAAGTGCTGTGACAGGTGGAAGACAATAAGAAGATACTTAAAGAGACTTAGAGAGTACAAGATAATTAGAAAGAGAATTTAGAGAGAGAAGCTCTCAAGTTGAGAATGTGTTAGTTTGGAGGGGGAGAGAAGAGTCCTTCCAAATGAATTGTGAGGCTCTATATATAGTGCTAAAAGTGACGGTTACATAAGAATAGGCTTTAATGCGCTTAATGAATGACATTATTATGAAAAATATTAATGTAAGTAATCGTTACTGTAATTGGATGTAGTAAGACTTGTTATCAAGTAAAGGTAATAGAAAAGAAGTGTACAAGAATAGGTACAAGAGAAAAAGCTGTACGAGAATAGGTACAAGGGAATAAGCTGTACATGAATAAGTATACGAGAATAAGGTAAGAGGGTGAAACACTTGTCCTTCAGGAAAGGGTTAAGAGGAAGACCTCTTAATTACCTCCATATCTGAGCCACCAAGCCAAACTCTTTGGAACATCTCAAAATTAAAGTAACCCATGAACCTTGTCATTTATTCCGAGTTACTTTCACTATCATCTAAGTGAAGTGATTATTCTATTCGAAGTAGTTGTTTTACTTGCATTAATTGTTCCATATGGAGTAGTGTTCTATTTATTCTAGTTATTCTACCTTAAGTAGCAGTTCACTTGTTCTAGTTGTTCTACGTGAAGTAGCGCTTCACTTGTTCTACTTATTCTACGTGAAGTAGCACTTCACTTGTTTTACTTATTCGGCATGAAGTAGCACTTCACTTGTTCTGGTTGTTCTCTGTACAACATTATATTATAACGTAATTCTTTAGAGTAATAGTATTAACCAAAATCTAGTATCTACAGGGATCATACTCCAAAGATACATGAATCAAATCAAACCCATCACCCACAAAACCCAAAAAAAAAAAATAGTTGCACTGGTTTTGATTAATTGCTGCAAATGTCTGGTAGCTATAAGCAAGTGTTTTAGTGTCGTTGATGTCAGATTTGGAAGTTCTGTTGGTGTCTCATTTAAAGATTTCCAACTTAATGATAGGATAGTAACGTGAATAATATAAGTGACTGTATGTGAAAGTTATAACTGAATCAATAAATAGGTTTTAGGTGAGAGAGATATATTGTCCATAATGAATGAAAAAAGAGAAAGAAGATGAGATTGGATGGGAGGGAGATGGGTAGAGAGAAAAAAACAAATTTTAAATAATTGGTTATATTTATTTTTAAATATTTAAAAATTTTAAATTTATTTTTTGATAAAATGGCACTTTTATATGTATCAAATATAATTTTTTTGTTATGATATATATATAAATCATTAATTTCCAAAAATTGAGTGGGGTTAATATATCTTATATATAACAGAATGTGGCTCTATCACTGATATTATCCATTGATGCAAATTTCATAACTTTTTGTTATCGAAGTTAATTTGTAACAATTAAATGCTTATTTAGATTATCAAAATGAAGATTTATATGAAAAAAATATACACAAGTTAAAAGAAGCTTTTTATTTTTAGAAAAAAAAAAGAGAAAAGAATTAAGGAGAGGTCTAAGAACCTTTTCATTTTTATGTAGGTACATAGAGAACTGTCCATGCACAATTCCATTTTGGATGTCATGATATGTTCAGGACCAGGCTATTCTTCAATTGGAGATGGGTTTGTAAGTGTTAGTCCTTTCGTTACTACAACTAATGGTCGTTTATTTTTTAAGGATCGTTAAATTGATATAACCTCAAAATGTTCTACTGATGTGTCAGTGTCAAATCTCTTGGTCATACTCAGGTACAACTGGTGATTATTGCAATGGAGATGATAGCACCAGTAAGATCACAACAACAACAAAAGTTCTCTTACTTTTTGCTTTAAATATTTTGGACATCTTTATTCATATATTCCAATAATTTTCCTCTGTTGTTTCTTATAGATAAAATTTTGTTTACGTTCATACTAAAATGGTATGAAAAGTATCCAGATTTCAAGTCCAGAGATGTAGATCTTGCTGGATCAAGTTTTGCAAGTCCAACATACAATCCATTCTTTTTTTGGGTCAACAAGTGCATATCATATTATTAGACAACACAGCATTGAATAAGCTCGAAGCAATTGTAAAGAATTCTGTGAAGAAGACTCAAGCAGAAGGAGGAAATAGGAAGTTTGGAAATAAAGGAACAGAGCTGTGCGCACCGTTTTGAAGAAAGCAAGAGGAAGAACTTGAAATAAAATGAAACGCTGCGTTTTATTTCATTAGTTTTAAATTTCTGTTATGTTAGTTAAATATTATAATTATTAGTTGTTTTATCTGTTTTTAACTCTTAAAACACTGTATATAAACAACCTTTCTTTAGGTATTCTGTAAAATGAAAATACTTGGGATGACTTTTTTTCCTAAAAAGGATGAGCCGCCTACTGCTTTCTTTCTTCCTGCAGCTTTCTGACATGGTATCATAGCAGGTCATAATCCAGCTGGAAATTAGCTTTTTTCTACAGTAATGGTGGACCTCACATCATCGGTTGGGTATTCTCTATCCTCTTTGGCTGTTTTTATTTCTTTACCATGAATTTATTCCTAGTCTTCTGCTGCTATATCATCTATCAGATTCATTTAATCTGTCATCTGGTCATTTTTTTTAGTTGATTAACTATGGCTGAATCAACCCATGCTAATACACGAAACAACTCTCAAACCACTCAAATCACTCAGATCTCCCCAATAGTAGACCCTCAATCTTCCTTTTTCCTGCATCACACTGATAGCCCAAGCTCAATAGTTATAAATCCTAAACTTAACAGTAGCAACTATCTAGCATGGAGCAGGTCTTTTCTACTTGCAATGTCCATTAGGAACAAAGTAGGCTTCCTCAATGGTACAATACCTAAACCTCAAATTACAGACCCTCTCTTTTTATCATGGACCCGATGTAACAACCTATTGGTGGCCTAGTTACTTGACTCAATATCTTAGCCAATAGCCTCAACCATATTCTTCATGGACATAGCATCTGAAATATGGCTACTTTAAAATAAAACTTTGCACAATCTGATGATACCAGGGTGTGCAATCTTCAGTATACATTAGGAAATATCAGTCAAGGGAGTAGGACAGTTGATTCATATTTCATTGAGCTCAAGGGGATTTGGGAGGAGCTGAGGAGTTATAGGCCATTGCCTCACTGCAAATGTGGAAACTGCAATTCTGGTTGCTTTAAGGCATATTCGGACCAATACCAAAAGGACATGGTCTTTAGATTTTTGAATGGATTGAATGATTCTTTTTCTGCTATCAGATCACAGATCATAATGATGGATCCTATTCCAACTCTAGACAAAGTTTATAGTCTGGTACAAAGAGAGGAAACACAGAGAAGTCTGCTCATTCAAGGTCAAGCAGTTTTTGAATCCTCTGCAATGATGACTGTTGTTGAAACAAGGAAGAAAGGTACTAGGAAAGATATCAGCTGTGACCATTATGGAAAGAAGGGACATATTAAGGATAAGTGCTACAAACTTATCACGTTTCTTGGAGATTTCAAATTCACCAAGTCAAAACCAAACTTCAGGAAGGCAAAAACAGTGGCAAACAATGCAACAAGTATACATGAAGGACCAGAATCTGATGGCTGCAAGATTGAACAGTTGGATGAGGGAATTGGGACTGGCTCTATGTCACAGTTGTTAACCATAAAGCAACAAATAAGTAAATTGATGGAGCTCTTAAATGAGAATAACATAAGCAGCAATTATGGTAAGACCAGCACACAAATCACTCAGCAAGGAAGTTATTCACTTGTTAATTCAGCTTTTGCAGGTATAACTTCAAGCCATCTTTGCTTTCATACTTCAAATAATTTACCTCCTAACCTTAAAAATGTGAATGTTCAAATGATAAAACAAAACCATTGGATTATTTATTCTGGTGCTACTGATCATATATGCTATAGTCTGGATAGTTTTGAATCTGCTAAAACAGTGAATAATTGCTATGTTGAACTACCAAATGATAGAAAAGCCACTGTTTCTCACATAAGAACAGTAAAGTTGTCTCCCACTTTGACCTTAGAGAATGTCCTACATGTACCAAGTTTCAAGTTTAACCTTCTATCTGTAGGTAAGCTTACCCAAAATAAGAAAACCTATGTTCTCTTTACTGATATGCACTGTATTGTCCAGGATGTGATCTCTCAGACAGTGATTGGGGTTGCTAGGGCATACACAGGACTATACTTGATGCAAGAAAAGCATGTTGAAAAAGATACTTCAATGTCAGGTTTTGACAAACTCAAATTTCCTTTTATTTCTTCTGTTAATGGTTGTAATTCAGCAGACAGATGTTTTGATCTCTGGCATTTTAGGCTTGGACATGTGCCTTTAGAGAAGATAAATGTCATTCAAAAACAATTTCCTACTATTAAATGTTCAAATGATTTACTTTGTGAAATTTGCTCATTAGCTAAGCAAAAGAAACTGCCATTCCTAATTCATATCCAAAGCACAAAAATTCCATTTGAACTAATTCATGTTGACATCTGGGGTCCCTATGAGACTCCCACTTTATCTAATCAAAGATATTTTTTGACTGTAATTGATGACTACACATGTTTTACTTGGATTTTTCTCATGAGGTGTAAGTCAGATGTTTTATCAGTGATACCAACATTTAATAATTATGTGAAAAAATAGTTTGAACACTCAATAAAATGCATCAAGTCTGATAATGGATTAGAATTTAGACTAAAAGATTTTTTTGACAAAACAGGCATAGTTCATCAACTTTCATGTGTTGAGACCCCTCAACAAAATGGGGTTGTTGAGCGGAAGCATCAACATATTTTGGTTGTAGCAAAGGCCTTACTGTTTCAATCTAGTCTGCCTATTCACTTCTGGGGTGATGCTGTAATGACAGCAGTGCATATCATTAATAGAGTGCCAACAAGGTTACTCAAGAACAAATCCCCATTTGAATTGTTATATAAGAGACAACCTTCATATGAGCATTGGAGAGTGTTTGGTAGCCTATGTTTTGTATCTACTTTATCACAGCACAAAAAGAAATTAGACCAAAGAGCCACAAAATGCATTTTTTTAGGCTATCCAAACAACACAAAAGGTTATAGGGTATATGATCTCAATGCAAACAGAATCATAATTTCAAGGAATATTGTTTTTCATGAAGGAACATTTCCTTTTCAGTCAAAACAGCACACTACATGGCCTGAACCATTTTGTCAAACACTTGGTATGCATACCAAATATTCACCTCAAATTGACTCAGACTTACCAAATTTTCATTTCCAAGATTACAAACCTGCTGAAACATATAGTTCTGAACCTAATACAAGTGCTCAAACACCATTAACATCACAGATAAATGACTTTGAGCCAAATTCACTTGATACAGTTAATATGCTTACTGCAACTAACAATGAAAATGTAACCAGCAACAATGAACATGATCCAATGAAAATTTACCAGTTAGAAGAAGCACAAGACATAAACATGCTCCTAAACATATGGATGCTTATCATCTTAACATGCCTTCAAAATCTCACAATGTCACTGCTCACCCAATCACCAAATTCCTATCCACAAAGAACCTGTCACCTGCATACAAAACATTCACTACATCTCTGTCACACACATTTGAACCTTCCACTTATCATCAAGCTGCTAGTTATTCTCATTAGAGAGATGCCATGAGTGCTGAATTGAAAGCTTTACAAGACAGTGAAACATGGAGCATAGTACCAAGACCTCTAAATTCTCATGTAATTGGGTGCAAGTGGGTGTACAAAGTGAAGTTGAATGCAGATGGACAAATTGAAAGATATAAAGCTCGCTTGGTTGCAAAAGGGTATAATCAAATTGCAGGTTTTGACTACAAAGAGACTTTCAGTCCTGTATCTAAGCAAACAACAGTAAGAGTATTCTTTGCCATAACAGCAGCTTTCAATTGGCATCTAACACAGTTGGATGTGAACAATGCATTCTTGAATGGAGATTTAAAGGAGGAGGTGTACATGGACATACCACCAGGATATGAGATCCAAGGGGAGTATCCAGAGAATGTGAAATTGGTCTGCAAACTTCATAAGTCACTATATGGCTTAAAGCAAGCATCTAGGGAGTGGAATGCCAAAATCAAGTCTTTTATTATACAATATGGTTTTATTCAGTCCAATGCAGATCACTCACTGTTTACTATGAAGACAAACAATGGTGAGTTCATTGCACTCTTATTGTATGTAGATGACATAGTAGTAGGGAGTTCTTCAAAACAAGCTGCAGATGATGTGAAATTGTTCCTAAGTTCACATTTTAAGCTCAAGGATTTAGGAACAGTCAAATATTTTCTCGGGTTAGAAATAGCAAGATCTCCTGAAGGTATCTCCATATCACAAAGAAAATACACTTTGGATCTCTTAGAAGAACATGGGTTGTTAGGTGCAAAACCAGTCTCCACTCCCATTGATTATAATCAGAAGTTAGTCAAGGCTCAAGATGAAGAGAAGCTTATCAATTCAACAAACTACAGACAATTAGTTGGGAAATTACTGTACCTCACATTCAGCAGACTAGACATAGCATATGCAGTTCAAGTATTGTCACAGTTTATGGACAAGCCTAGTCTTGAACATATGAATGTAGCTCACAGGGTGCTAAAATATCTGAAGGGGTCACTTGGCCAAGGTATCCTAATGAAGTCAGAATCAAATTTAATGATTGTGGGATACTGTGACAGTGATTGGGCAGGTTGTCCTAATTCTAGGAAGTCAGTCACAGGATACAATATGTTCATTGGAAATTCTTTAGTGACATGGAAATCTAAGAAACAATCAGTGGTGTCTCGAAGCTCAGCAGAAGCTGAGTACAGAGCAATGGCATCAACTAGTTGTGAAATTATCTAGTTGAAACATCTTTTAGTAGACTTTGGAATTGAGCATAAAGTTGCAGTGGTACTCTATTCAGATAGTCAGTCAGCCATTCACATAAGCAAGAACCCGGTCTTCCATGAGAGGACTAAACATATAGAGATGGATTGCCACTTCATTAGGGAGAAAGTGATTGAAGGTACAATCAAACCAGTATATATTTCAATTGATTTGCAACTAGCTGATCTATTCACTAAAGCCTTACAACCAAGGCAATTTCACAATCTTTTGAACAAGATGAATGTTCACAACATTCACATATCATCTTGAGGGGGAGTATTAGACAACATAGCATTGAATAAGCTCGAAGCAATTGTAAAGAGTTCTGTGAAGAAGACTCAAGCAAAAGGAGGAAATAGGAAGTTTGGAAATAAAGGAACAGAGCTGTGCGCACCGTTTTGAAGAAAGCAAGAGGAAGAACTTGAAATAAAATGAAACGCTGCGTTTTATTTCATTAGTTTTAAATTTCTATTATGTTAGTTAAATATTGTAATTATTAGTTGTTTTATCTGCTTTTAACTCTTAAAACACTGTATATAAACAACCTTTCTTTAGGTATTCTGTAAAATGAAAATACCTGGGATGACTTTTCTTCCCAAAAAGGATGAGCCGCCTACTGCTTTCTTTCTTCCTGTAGCTTTCTGACACATATAATTTCAAAATGTTTTAATTGTTTGAAAGAATTAAACAACCATAAATGCCAATAGAGAACAAAAAGAATGACCACTCTGACTCTAGCCAATTAACATGTTAATTTCATGTATGATACATGAAATATTTCTATTTTTTTTTCAGGACATTCTGTACCAATTTTACTAATACGTACTGTACTTGATTACAACAAACAATCAAAGGATTGGCTGTAAGTAAAACTCTTTCAGTTTGAATGCTTTCCAGACAAATAGTAGTGCAATAGTTGACTCGGAACCCTTTAGATGTCTTTGGCGATCAAAGTGATGGAAAATTGGAAGACTTGGAGTTAGGCAAAGAGGTGTTAATTTGTCTCTTCTTACTTTCTATTTGACGCTTTGTTAAATCAATTTTGACCTCAATGTGATGCACTGAGTTTGCTGATAGCACGGCAGCTCCCATGCCCAATCCATCGAGTAACAATCCTTTCCTCGATTTCTGCCTTTTTTTTTTCTGAATTTTATTCTTTCGCAATAGAAGATCTATTATTGTATGTAAGCAAATCAAGACTGAAATAAAATTATAATTTAGTAGTTATTAATGGAAAATGATGACAACTCCGGTATATATACAGTAGCTAGAAGAAGAAAAACTTGATTAACAGTTCAATTAGTCTGTTAATCCTTAACTTAATTAACAGCTAATACAAAATTTTAAAAGCATTATTATGATTTGATATCCATAAAAGTGTTAAAAAAAATTTTAAAAAATCGACCGTGGGTTGAGGTGGTAATAGTACTTTAGAGAGTTGTTGACGGTGATGTTGGGCTTAGCCTAATTAAGTCTAACCTTAAGCTCCAGCCCAGTCAATTTCAACTCATTGATACACCAACATTTCCATTATTAAATTAATATAGTAAAATTTAATTATTGACATATGAATCAGAGTTTTAAATATAAAAAGAAAGCTTGCAACATATAATTTAAGATTTTCTATTTAAACATTTGTATAATAATATTAAACAAATAAAGAAGGGAAAAATTAGAAAAAGGTTTAAAAAATAAATTAAAAAAAAAAAAACAGGAAAACATCGAGGGCTCCCGCTCTCCTACACCAAACCCCCAATGCCCAATCCGTAACAGATAAAAAGAAAGGAAGTTCCCAGTCCCCCTTATCCCCTTCTTCTCCCAACTCCCAAACTCTATCCCGAAATGTCCATAACTTCCTCTCTCCAATCTCTCAAGCTTTCATCGCCATTTCTCCATGGCTCAACATCCCTTTCTCTTCTCTCAAAACCCAATTCTTCTCTCTCTCACCCACCCCTCAAAACCCCAACTTTTCTCCCTCCAATCAGGGCCCTGAAATCACTGCAAGGCAAGGTCGTTTGTGCTACAAATGACAAGACAGTGTCCGTGGAAGTGGTGCGTTTAGCTCCGCATCCAAAGTACAAGAGGCGTGTCAGGAAGAAGAAGAAGTTCCAGGCTCATGACCCAGATAACCAATTCAAAGTTGGTGACTTTGTGCAGCTTGAAAAGAGCAGGCCTATTAGCAAGACCAAGACTTTCATTGCTGTGCCTGTACCAAGTAAGAATGGGAGGCACGAGAAGAAGGAGACAGGGGAGCTTGGGATTCCATTGGAGTCTCAACAGCCTCAAGAACATCAGGCTTAGTGTTAAGCCCTTGGGTGGGGCCCTTTTATTTTGGTAAATTTGTAATCTTTTGCAAGTATTTTTAGTGTTCGAAAACTGTTTTTTTCTTGGTGTAATAATTGTTGTTTTCTTGAGTATGGATTGTTTATCGGGTTGTCAAGATCTTGGTGTTCTCTGCTCGAATTTTAATGGGTTTTTTGTTAATTAGTGAAGAAGTTGATGTTCTAGTGATAAAATCAGGATTGAGAAGCTATTTGAGTTTGGCCGCAGAGGGACTAGATTTAGGCAAGAAAATACTGGGGACAATCGGGATTGAGTTCTGTGAAGTAGAATTGTAAGTTAGGAAAATGGTGAAATTGAAAAGTTGAACATAATTATGTGGTAGTACTTTGGTGTGTGCTTCTCATAGGAATGGATTACGGTAGAATTTAGATACATGTACTTAATGGATTGAAATGATTATGACGCTAGGCTGCCAGGCAATTGTTCTGTTCTCGTGTTGGTCTGAGAATTTGGGTCCTCGACCTAAGCTGCAATGCAAAGATGTTTGACAAATTGTTAAAAAGGGAGGCTATAGTTAACAGTCTGTGTCTGTTATGTTTGATAACAACAGTATGCAACAGTAACATCGTAGTGATTTCTGAAGAGAGAAAATGCTTGACTTGGTAATGATTTACCAAAAATGTTAATGTTGTGTTTGATAACAACAGTATGGAAACAGTAACATCGTAGTGATTTCTGAAGAGAGAAAATGCTTCACTTGGTAATGATTTACCACAGAAGTTGAGTCCCAAAGTGTATCTCCATGATGCGGCATGAGGGGCTTGATAGGTCATAATTTTTTTTCGTTGACATTGATTCGTAGTAATTAGTAATTAAGATTTGCATTACTGCCGCAGCGTCTTGGCATGCAATGACATCTCTGAGACCTTTATTGGTTGGATAATTTTAGCATTATAAAACCCCTTAGTCCCTTAAAAAAAAACAGTGGATATTTCAACAGATTTCAGGGATATATGTTGCCTGAGGAATCCTCGTATTGCTTCTATGAGTTTCTAACTTTTGGGCTGTAAACAATTCCAGGCTGCATAAGTTGGTAAAGCAATCAAGATAACCACAATATTGCATTAATGAATAGTAATTCTATACAAGAGAATATTTCACTCTCTTAGATCTAAAAGGATTTTGAAGTCCAACTCTCTCCATCCAGCTTGCCCTGTAAAAATATGCCAGAAGTCCAAACCATGTGCTAACCAAAGAAGGAATAGAAACAAAGCCCACATAGCAAAAATAGGTCATTTTCTTAAACCTGTTAGTTGTGGGGGTAAAAGGAAGAGAAAAGGAAAAAAATAAAAGAAAAACCCTATTGAGTGTTTTACAATTAATATCTACCTAATCAAGAAGACTATTGCGGTCAACCATCTTCGCACTGCAAGCTCGTCTTAATGTTTCGCAATGTGCAAGATATTAGTGTGTTGACAGATTCCACAGATTCCATGGTTAGTTTGGCAGTCGGGGAACTGTTCGTTAGGATTTGGAAAGCTATTGTAAGCAAAGATCCTCCTTCGGTATCATTGCTCTTCTCTTGCCTAGAAGTGATCACTAAAGGCCTTGATTCGAGCCCGTCAGGAAGAATGGAGAACCCTGAAGGTAATATGGCCATGTTGCTCGAGTCACATCCTGTGATCACTGACTGCATACCAGCTATGTCCACGGGAGCAAAGATCACCATGGATTCAAAAGCATTTGTGCAACTGTCTTGGAGCACCCACATGCTATTCTCTTTTGACTTCATTGCCTGAACGGAATACACAATGCAACTTAGAATGGTGGATATGATTCAGAAAAAATATCTTCTATGTTCTCCTGGGTTGCAGGCGAAAGAGAGAAAAGGCATAATTTAGTCTGGAATATAGCCAGCTAGGAGATGGAGAACTTACTTGAATTGTTACTGCATTGCCGCGATCTTGCCCTTTGGCGAGGTTTGCAATGGACTGTACAGGACCTCCATTTGACATGATATCCCACTAAAGTTTACACAAGAAAGATGGTTAAATGATTATTCTTGTTCAACTTATTCTAGTTGTATGGCATCAAGGCAAAGTTATACTGTATACTACCTCATTGCGATGAGCTTCATCTCTCAAGAAATCAAATAGGGCATTAGGAGAGACAGGCAACCAAACGGAAGAAACTGCGCAGACAATCACCCCAAGAGGTTCGCCAGGGTCATTTAAGTTTTTCCTGGAAGAAACCCTAATGTCTTCCCCCGTTTTACTAGGGACTTTGTTCCAAGTGTTATAGCTTGATGCTCCAATTGCATGACAAAAGCTCCATGTCATTCGTTGGGCCAACTTCAAAATGCTCTTCCTCCCAGCCAATGTTGCAACACCTAGATAGGCATTAGTCGAAAAGTTTCTTTGCTGAACAAAAAAATTGTTAACTCAAATAATACAATGGATTAAATTTAAACTTACCAGTTGAATCCTTAGTTGGAACATTGGTCGCCATGAAGAAAACAAGCCGTTCACACTGAAGTTGCAATGTTGCCATCCAATGCCTTGCACCGAAGGCCAGACCACTGCTAACGACGGTACGGTACATGGTGTGAACGGTGCTTTTCTGGCACTCAAGGTGTTCCACCCAGGTAACCTGAAAAATTATTGAAATGATCCTAATAAGCTTGTTATCAAAACGAATTATCTACTCATTTTTTGTATTAAGCAGGAAAGAAACTATCGACTCTTTTGGCACACCACCAATTTTCTACGACAGAGCCTACGTGCATATATTATATGTATATGTACCTTGCAATGGCCATTGGATTTATCCTCGATGATGCAACCTGATGGACGTTTTCTGCATTTTACTAAGGATGCATCAATATTTTCCTCAACTTTGTCAATAGAAACGTCGACAATTGCCCATTGTTCAGCACTCAATTGCTTGCAATACCGGACAAAATATACTTCTCTGGTAGGCACCAAGGGTGTGAGCATTTGCAGCTCCGCAAACATCTGCAACCATGGCCATTAATATAATGTGACATTGCATTGCTAGTAATTTGTCTTTCAATTTGGACAGTTTGATTACAAAAATAAATGCCCTATAATAAGATATGTTGGGTATCTCAATTTGGAGCCATTTTCCCAAGAAATTATGGAAGGGTCGGTGAAGCCTAAAGAATTTGATCTTCCACTGAGTTCGGGATTGTAGATTAGTTGATTTTTTTTTGGGTTAGCGCCAAAAAAGGAAAAGGTTCGGGCTTTTCACGTGGACCACTTGGCTAAAAAGAAAGAAAGAAAAACGTACAAGCAGATAGCTAGCGTCGAAAATCACCCCTTTCTCAATAAAGTAAGTTAAAAACGTGGGAAGTTGCTTTGCAGATTATTGGCTGTTCCCCAACAATCTAATTAATACTCGTAGGAAATAATCAAGCACTTCATTCTATGGCAAATTAGCAATCAATTCTTAAAAGTTCACAGCTGTGCAGCATTTTGACTAAGCTTCACTCTATCTTAACGTTGAATTTCATGTCTTACTCCAGTGTACAAGCAACATTTAAACATTGATTCTGATAATTGAAGCTGATTAAAGGTGCATAGAGAGCATGGCTTTTCGATTAAGGTTTGATAGTCAACGTAATACCTAACATTTTGTTTGGTTGGAATTTAAAACTATTTTTGAACCATGTACATCATAATAATAATAACATGGAGAGGTGCTTTTGTCAATTTTAGCCTATTGCTAAACTATAAGCTAATTAAGAGCATGATTTGTTGGATTAACCCATTTTATATTATTATATTATTTGAAATAATAGCTCTTTTTGTTTTTGTCATCTTATATATTCTCTTTATTTTGCCTGCATGTGAGATTAAAGGATTCATTGAACTAACCAATGTCCATGCTAAATAACAGCTAGTCCTCAATATGCTGAAACCAAGAGAATTAGTACGTGAAGGGCAACGTACCAATTGTACAGCACCATTTCTGTTCGGAGCTTCACCGTTGCAAATCACATCAACAGTAGCCACCTTTGAGACTAAGCATGGGAACATTTCCTTCCATTGATTCTACGGAAAAACCGTAAGGCATTAGTTTTGATTCTTTAAATTAAGAAAATATGTCAAGGAAGGTTCTATAAATTAGTTAAAGCGACCTAGTATCCATTAATAGTATATAGACTATGCCATATTCTTACCACATCCATGAAGCTTTGAACTAGCCTTGGGAGATCAACAAAAACAACCCCGGTCTCTCTAGAGGCCTCAATGGACCTTTTCGGCCTCCCATTGCTTGAATTTTCGACAGAGAATTCTTTGACATACTCATCATAGTTAAGTATCTCGCGACCAGTCTCAACGCTTCGAACCCACAGCGGTTCACTAGCCGTAGCCATCTTCTTCAACTCTTCCGTTGCTTGGTTAACAATCTCCATAATTCTTGACTTCTCAAGCCCAAATATTCCAGTGTAAAAATCCAATGAGCTCCTGTTTTCTTGGTCATTTCCAGCCGAGCATGAACTAGTCGATGCTGCCCCTGGAGCGTATTTTCCAATAGCTGCTCTCAGTTTTTCTACCTGAAATGTTTTGAAAAGAAAATCTTGTCAGCTTATTGTAATATGCACATTAAATACAGGATTTTAAGGGAAACAAAAATGCTTCTATCAATCAATCACTTCTCGACACCTCGGCTTTGAGTTTGGCATTCTCGATACGTAGTTGTTGTTCTTCAGTTGTCACGGAGCCATCTTTGCTAGTGGTAGCCATGCCACAGTTGGGGCAACAAGCTTTGTTTATAGTCTCCCTCATGGCTTTGTTATCGTCCCGGAGTTTGTCCAGCTCATGTTTCAACAAAGAATTTTCATGGCGCTCTTGTATAGCCTGCAAATTGGCCACTCCATTAACACTAGCAAAGATGATATACAAAGTGCAACATGAGTAATTAGTTCATTTGTTGAGACATAATCCGATTTAACCAAAGTTTTTTTTAAAAGAAGTTAATCAACATTACAAACTGAAATAGATGAAAGGAAAAGTTTAAAACAGAATAATAGGGATTACCTTGATTTGTGTTCGACGATTTTGAAACCAGAACTTGACTTGCCTTGGAGCAAGGCCTAATTGTTTGCTCAGTTGCTGCCTTTGCTTCTCATCTGGATGGGGTGATTCCTTAAACAGACTGGAAACATATTCATGCAAAAGAGAAAAAACAGTCCTTGTTAGAGACACAAAAGAGGCCAAATCTCATCTGATCGTATTAGGATAATGTCAAGCAATTAGAGAACAAGAGAAATCACTTCATCCATGGAAAAAAAGAAAAGAAAGCTTCTGGTACAGATGATTTATTTATTCTCTCCCCGGCGTGGATATCAATCTTCATGTAAAAACAAAGGTAGAAAAAGGTCACTAAAGTCAGCATAAAATTTTGAGTCATCTTTAACTTTATAATCTTGTTTCTTCTGTAAGCATGTCACTAACTTTTTATTAAAAATCTTTCCAGCTACATCGTACGTATGCTAAGTAATGTATGTATGTATATACGAGAGAGGTTGGCATGCAACTCATAATTAATTGACATAACCAGTTTCATTAAAGAACTAACTTTTCAAATCGCAAATGAGATTTCCATTAGCATCAAATAGTGGGTGAATCTGAATTAATTCCTAGATTAACTTATTAGTTTCTTAACATAAACCTTTGATTTATTTATATGTATGTATGTATGTATGTATGTATGTATGTATGTAATATGAGAATTAAGAAAAGAGGGTGAGAAAATGGAAGAGTACTTACGCTTCCATTTCTCTGATTTGCTCTGCGGTGTGACGATGATACTTCTTCCTCTTCTTCTTTTTGCTTTTGTCCCCATCGTCTTCTTCATCGTCGTGCTCTAATAAGTCATCTTCTGATCTTGATCTTGCAGGACCCGAGTTCTCACTGCTAATCTCAACGGTCTCTTCTCTTTTACCTGATCCTCCTCCTCCACTTCCTTCATCTCCTTCCTCCACCTCCATATTCGCAGCTGCTGCCGCCGCCGCGGCACCGGCATCGCGGAATATCCCGGCCTTTCAATAATAAAACACGTAGAAATAAGCGGGAAGGGAGAGATAGAAACCAAAACCATAGGAAGGAAAAAAGAATAGAATTAATGAACATGTACATATATATATTGCGAATAGACATGGAAAAATGGAGTTAAAACTTACAAGGCTGAGGGAGAGAGCGGGAGAAGCAAAGAAGTCTTTGGTGGGTGGGTTAGACATATCGACGCCCATGGCACAATGGGATTCGCTTGGGTGAGGAAATGGTTGTTTTAAGGGGTAGCAACGGAGGTGGGCAGAGAGAGGAATTGATGTGGGGTCTTATTGATTTAAGGATATAAAACAAAAATGAACTCAACCTAAAGAGCGTTGCTTTTCTATTTTGTTTTGAGGAAAAAATTGAAAATAAAAAAAATCGTATTCAGTCTTAGGGTTTAGTGAGAAGGGGAGGGAAGAAAAAGGCCGGTAGGAGTTGACTGTTAGATATTCTAAGTGGAAAATGTGAAGACCCAACTAACTTTAAGCGGTTGATTCGGGCTCTCCAACGGTATTTTCAGTTTATATAATATATATATATATATTTATATATATATTTCTGGCTTGAGCTAGCAGCTGGCTCAAACCATTGGCTCATTTATTTCATCGCATAGTACTTTTGCAAAGGAGTGTTTGGCTCTAACATTCAAAACGTAACAAGGGATCAATTTGTCCATTCGCATCGTTGCTACTGTATATATCAATTTGCCTGACAATCATATTGCTATGGAATTATAGAAATATTGAAGTGTGTTAATTTGATGATTTAATTAGATACTGCGTTTTATGATTTGCAAAAATCAAATGTTATATTTTTCTCAAACATAACCTTATCTAGTCTACTTATCTGGACTAAACCTATATACGAAAAATATATCCCAGAGATTCAACAAAAGTTCCTTCCAGCGCTACAGATAGAGAATCACTTTTGTTGACTTGACGTTGAACATGTATTGGATTAGTCGCTTGCTTCACAGTATTGTTTGATTGGTAGCCACAAAACTGCTTGGAATCTATTTTCCTGTTTGCATAATCCTAGGTATATTTGAATTTTGAATGATCTTATGGAATTAAACCTCAAGGTTAAGGCCAGTATTTTTCCCTTTTAAATAATTAATTTTTCTCCTAGAATAAGTTATTCTATCTTTTTATTTTGGGGGGGGGGGGGGGGGGGTTAATAAGGCAGAAGCTAGCTGTGTCTTTTTAATCAAGGAAAAAGCATAGAGTAACATATATATATATATATATATATATAGTAAGAATAATTACAAACTTAAAAGAAATAATCTAATCAAATTTTGGTGAAGATCAAATTAAAGTAGGATATATATATATGCTACTACCAGTAATCAATGGCAGTTGACAAATTGTACAGGTGAACAAACCAATAGAATAAACAAAAGTATTTCACCGCTGCTCATAGCCAAGTAGCAGCCACACCAAAGATAATTTTACTTTGAAATGATCACGTACTAATCTATGTAATCTTTATTTTAATGACAGATGTAAACCTAGTAATCCAAACCTAAGAGGCGGCGGCTTTCACTCATTCTTCGGGCTCCGGAGATTTATCAAAACTACTCTTCTTATTCCTACCTAATGGTCCCAAATGCTTTTTCTTTTTTGGAGGACAATGAACAAATCAACAGATTAGCTTCATACTATTAAGTATTACTTAAATCCAATAATACCACATTTTTTTAAAAAAGTTTTTTCCCATCAATTAATAAATCAAATTTGAAAGATGGGTACTGTCAATGTTCTCTAGAAAAACTCATGCTACTATTAATGTAAAAAAAATTGAAAAAGTCCATCACATATTTATGTAATAATCTATTTTACATATGCTTTTCCATCTACCTCTCACATTTAAAATTTAGTAATAATTATAGTTATCATTATCATATGATACATGATATGTATCTTACAATACGTTACGATATTAGTAGAAAATTATATGTATTTATAACTGTATCGTATTTGATCAAATATGAAAAATATATCATACGATACATGACACATATCTTACGATACAAGACGTATTATACGATATAGTCGATACATTTTTTTATAAGATTAATTCTAATTAATTATTAAAATATTTTTCCAGTTTTCTTTTTGAGTTAAAACATGAAAAATTATATTTTATGAGTTTCAATCTTTATATTTTAAACAAAAAATAATAATAAAAAAATCAAATTCTCTTTTAATTTTAACATCATAAATGTTTTTTATTTTTAAATTAATAAATTAATATAAAAATATATATTTTATTTAAAAATCTATATTATTAAGGAATATGTTAAAAGTTTAAATTAAAAAAATATCTTTTCAATTTACATCCTTTAATCTTCAATTCTATTAAAAAATATAATATTTTTTAATTTTTTTTATTTTTCATTTATGAATCGAATTTATAATTAATTTTAAAACTTTTTATTATATCTTACGATACGATATAATAATCGATACTCAATACTAAAAAATAAAATTTCAATACACGATATTATCTCGATTTAACAACTATGATAATAACGAACTCAATTATATAAAAGTTCTCCCTTTACCTCAAGTATTAATTTTGAAATTAATTTATCGTACTAACTGTAAATTATTATATTTAATACAAAAAAATTATTACAAATAACACTTAATCAATGATCTTAAGATATTTCTTAACAAAAAAAAAAGAGTAGCTTAGCTGGTGAGCTATGTTGGCAGAAGAAGCGGCTTACCTTGAGTAAAGGTCAAACCGTACAGTCCTTGATTATGAAGCCACAAAAATATAAGCGAGTTTGTCTCTTGCTCTTTTATTATTTATATTATTATTATTATTATTATTATTATATTTGTTTGTGTCTTTATATCATTTAAAGGGTTGAAAGAAGTGAATGCAATTAATGAATTTGGCTCCAAGCTTTTCAATTTTTTTAAAGAAAATCCTCCCAAAGTTTCAAACTTTGGTTTAAGTCAATTCTTAATCCTGTAATCTTTAGACTTTGGGGTACTAATATCATTGTCCACAACAGCTACCATCAAATATCAAAACAAAGGCAAAGACACTTCTCAATCATCAACAAATTTCTCTACTTATTAAAATTTTATTTTCGATTAAAAAAGAAAACCCCTATTTATTTTGGAATGATCATGATAACTAATTAAATCCTGGTACTATTTATTTGAGGCTCTTCACAAATATCCATAGATATTCTTAATTAGATTTGAGTGATACATAGTGGCACAAAAAGATGGTACAAAATTAAGCATGATGCAATGATACTTGGGCACACATAAATATGAAGAATTTAAGAGATACAATGTTTGTTTAATAAATTCCATTACATTTTCTATATAGTTAGAAAATGAAAAATAAATAAATAATCAAATCTTTCAATCTAAAATTTTACACTTGAATGAGACAATATTTTAAGTGTAAAAGTCAAGATTACTAATTAAGTTGTTAAATAGTTTTAGCCAATTGATTCCTATTTTCTAATTATTTTTTTTATAAAAAAAAAAAATTTTGGCTACCAAGGAAAGTGACATATCCCTCTAACGACAATTTTTAGCATCAAACTGAATTCTTATTGGACAAATCAATCCACTTTCGGTTTCACTAGTTGTGAAAAAGTTTAAGGGGACAGAGAAATAATACTAGGTATGCATGAATCCTTTCTTTTCACAAAATCCTAATGGATACAACAGGACAAGAAATTTGGTTAATACTTTCCCAAGTTTTCCCTCTTTAAAATCAATCTTCTTTGGAATTTTCGAGTGGGTTTTTCTACTACATTGAGAAGTGAAAAAATGAAAGCAATCTTCTTTTTCTTCAGCTTTTTTTTTTTTTTTCTAAAAAACTTTCAAAAGCTTTTCTTGTCTTTGTTTCTCACTGAAAACACCTACCAGAAGGTAGAGACGGGAATAAAGAGGAATTTTCCTTCACCTCAAAAAACCCATGCCCATGTCAACATGCTATTATTCGTAAGAGAATCTATAAGAACATGGGACCCTTAAAAAGGGGCAAAGATGGGGTTTAGCTAAGGGTGCCATGAAGCTTTTGGGAAAGCTAATTTTCTGGATTGAACTAGCAAAAGTTCTTTGCTTTGGAGGTCTAGTAGAGATATACAGATTGAAAAGTTTAACAGACAAAACCAACCAGGCATGTAATCCGAATTGTGCTTCAATTCTTATTTGTCTTTCATTTCATTTGCTAAACATTTGACGTTTTCAATTGCTTATGTGTGTAATAGAAACTTAATTTAAGTTGATGTTCAAAGAAAAATATAAATGAATGGGTGCTATTATGAGCCATCAGCATCCATAATTAAAGTTTTGGTGCCATATGGGTTATGATTAAGCTCATCTGCAATTCAACTTAGACATATACCAACTTTTTTTTTTTTTTGTTCATTTTATCTGCTTTGGTAGTTAGGACTGGTAGAAATATAAGGCAATCACATGGTTCCCAATAAAATAAAAACAAACAAACAAACAAACAATAGGAAATTGTATAGTACAGTATTAATTGATTTGAGGTTTCTTTTGGGTCTCTCTCTCTCTACTTTATCCATCTTTTTATCACACATTGCTAACATCTTTTCTTCATCATCAATTAGGGAAAGCAAAAGGAGAAAACCAAGATACCTTGCAAGCAAGAACCAACAAGTATCTTTGCTTTCTTAATTTTAAAGTCTTGCATGGATTTCTTATGATGCAAGTATTGGCGCCCTGAGATAACAATATGAAATTTCAAGGGGGGAAAAAGTTGGGAAAGGGTGTGATAATTTCAATAAATTTAAGCCAGGAAAGATGTAATAGAATCATGAGATTATTGAAAAGGCTACCCAAGAAAGGGGCAGAGTCCTCAAATTTTAAAAGAAAAGGGGAAGGTAGAAGAAATACTCATTATAATATCAGCTACTTTAAATAAAAATGGTATTCATAAAAAGCTGACAAAGTGAAATTGGTACCCATGAAAAATTGACTAAATCATGCAAAAGAAACATCATTAAAGGACGGATTAAACAATCAAATATCAAAGTGTATGGACCAAATAGTTCAGCAATTACTGTTATCCCTATCCAATATAGCAGATAACTACTTCCGAGTATTGCTCCAATGCTCTTCCTATTTATGATTTCATTTAACTTTAGGGATTTATTCTCACAGATCAGAGTTATATATTATACTTCTCATTGTGTCCTTTCTTCCTAATATTTATTTTCAACTCTATTTACTAGGATGTAACAACAGATTTGCAAAGTTACGATGACAGTCACAGCAACATACAGATTGATATCAGATGTGAAATGACAGGCACAATGCCTTCGGTTAATCAGCTGAAACAAGGACAGTTGTGAGCATTCAATTCCTTCTTCCCAAGTGTTCTTGGGTCTTTAAGATTGTCATACAACAAACGAGAACTCTTGCAAAAAAGCACAAAATAAATGAACACCTTCCAATATAGTAATTTGCATAGGCTAAGACTGATTGGATCCTATTAAAGTACAAATTTCCAGTCATCAAGTTAACCACAAATCCTAATACGTCACGCCATCTGGATGGATCAAGCATGATGCAAAACCAGAGGTCCCATAGGCATGTGAGAAAACCATCAATAGGAGGATGTCACATAGAGAATTGAGTCAAATTATGATGCCATAATGATCTGTTTAAATACAACTCGCATGATTTTTGTAAGATCATGGTATTATACAAACGCTTCTAACTGCCTATCCAACTTCTAGTGACCGTTAGTTGTTGAAGAGTAGATGAAATGGTGGTTCTGTAAGTCAGGTGAAAGCCTACCACCAAAAGAGTGCCATGCAATATTTGAACTAATAAATACTATGGAATATAATTGCTAAGAAAATTTCATGGAGTGGGTTTCAAACAAAAGAAATTTTGATGCCTGAAGTTTTATGTCATTCATTCATGAATGCCCATTGAGGTCATATAAGCTTCCTAGGGGAAAGGGAATCTCCACCTCATTTGTCCCTTCTTAGTAATTGAACTAACTATATCTGTGGAGCATGCATGCACTAGGAGTTAGTTGAGATAGAAAATGTGACATACACTGAAATTTATGCACAAGGCTCCGGGATATATCAATTCATTTACACAACAAACAAACTGCAACTAATTAAATGAGCTATTTCAAACCTATCCCTTCACATGCTTTTAAAGCTCATCCCTGGCAGCTAACTAATGGCAGCTTAACTGGTTTCTCCCCCAATTTATATGCTGATATCAATTAAATAGATTAAATCATCTTGAAATGCAATCAATTAAGGATTTCATTATCATTTTTCATTAGAAATTTTCATATCTTCCAATCTGTCATACATATGGGTCTAAGGTCTTATTATGCAATTCATCAGAAAAAAGTATGGTCACTATTCCAATTTTGATCTCTTCTTCCATGTAATCCAAGCAAATATATTTGAATTTTTTTTATGATTTCAACTACAATATTTGTTTACCAAATGAAAGAAGAGAAACAGTGAAACAAAAATATTCATATTAGGACTTTTCCCAGTTCAATGAAATCAGGCGCAGCCAGAGCTTAGCATTCCGTCTACACTTAAAGTTAGGCCAAAACCTGAAAACGTTTCATTGTTTAGAAAATCCTAACAACAGAATAAGATTCATCAACTACAATTCTCAATCATCCTCGTCAGATGGCTGCATTTTGTTTGAACAATGGCCGTGACTTACATTTTGACGGTTCAAATTAAAGGCACAAAAAAAAGAGTGAAAAGGAACTACCAGTCCACAACTAACTCACCTCATGCACTATAGTCTAAATATTCATACTTGAGGCAAGTCCATAAGCAAGGGCAAATGAATTTTCACACGTATATATGTTTTATAACAATCAGAAATACAGGTTTACTTTTGGTTTCATTGGTGGCAAATTGCCTTAAATTTATCCATGAAAAGCCCACTGGAAAACTGCCAAAAACAAAAGGAGTGAATTGCAAGCGAAGAGTACACAGCAGAGAAGATGAGGAAAATGTTACCAAGAACTGCAAATGCAAAACTAGAATTATAAGTGCTTTCGGTGCTTGCCAAGACAAGAGCTATGCAAGTGTTGGAATGCAAAACTGTAAGGAAGGAACCCAGAGTTTACAGGATTGGACATCCATGCTACCGACAACCAATGGCACAGCTTTCACTGTGTACGGGCACCAGTTTAATTTTTGCCTGGCACGTGTGACATGCAGCCCAGCAGTGGCAAATTTCGTGCAAATTAATTTCAGCCCATAGTTGATATGCAGGAATATGTTTCTACTCTGTCTGACAAAAGTAGCAAAGCATATTAATTGTATGCAGTAAGTGTAGTTTGGAAGTTCCTGGAGGCATCAAAGTCCATGACATTGACATACAGAATTGTCAATTGCTCATCAAAATGCCCATATCATAATTGTTAGGCTACATCAAATAAAACATATAACATACAAACAAAACAGTGAGACAGGATAAACCCCTCAGAAACAAAGCACAGCATGCTCATCATGAAATTTTACCAAGCAGCATGGATGCATGTAAGACAAAGCACAGCATGTTCTCATGAAATGTTTATTCACCTACAGGTTTGAATTAATTCTTACTTGCAAATATTCTTTAGACAAAATGATGGTGCACAAATTTTCAGCTCTAGCAACAAAGTTTTAGAGTTAAATAGATCCCAATCTCCACTGGATTACCAAACATTCAGCGAAAACAATGAAATAATTAAGTTGCAGAGCACAGAGAAAATGACCACACCTTCAGATTTACCTAAATTTTATTTTTCACTTTGTTAAAACAGGAGCAGAAGAGTAAAACATAGCCTGCAAAAGTATAACTAGCAGAGCAACGTGCAGAAGCATAACTACCATGTTTCTTATTTAAATGTGCCTAGAAGTTAATTTTTAGGGTAAAATACCCTTATCATCCTAAGTTTTGATCAAAATTACACAAAAGTCCATTCGTTTTCAAAATAAACACTCTACCCAAAAAAATATTTTCGATTGGACACGTAGATCCAACTGTTAGTCAATCGTTAGTGTTTCTGTCAAGTTATCGACGTGACAAAGGTAAAAAGATAATTTTACCCTTAATTAATTTTTATAATTACTATTATATAATTTTATTATTTTTATTAATTAAAAAAAAGGCTCCCCATCTAGGGAGCATTGATCTAGTGCTCTCCTCCCTTGGGAGCATCGGCCGATGCTCCCCTTGCTTAGGGAGTTGGCCATCTTTTTTTTATTTTTTTAAAAATATAATAATAATTTTTTAAGTTAATAAAAGAAGAAATGGGTATTTTTGCCATTTCACAATTTCTATTAACAGTGTTTGCACTCTTGGAGCGGAGTGTCCATTTTGAAAATTAATAGACTTCTGTGTAATTTTGATCAACACTTAGAAGGTAAGGATATTTTACCCTAATTTTTAATATCATGAAGACTTCAAATACTGTTTCAAGATAGGGAAACAGCATTTCAGCACGGTATATCAATTATTTAATAAGAAATCATTCTTATTGCCATTATATTGCAGTACGAAAAGCATTATACTCAAATGACCAGAACAAGACTATGTGACCTGTTCCTAATTACATTCAGCACTTTGTGATATTCAGCATGCAAAGTAAAAGTTTTAACTTGAACCACAAAAGAGGCAAAATTTTGCTTGCTAAACTATAAAGGTAATAATCTGGGGATTCTAGAATAGAAAGAAGTAGAAACTAACAAAACACTGACATCACAAGCACGATGAAGTAACATTGTAAGCCTAATTTGGGTCTATTTTGCTCCTAATTGTAGTTTGTGGTGAAATCAATGGAACTCATTATTCTACAAACAAGCTTTCCACACAATCTCCACAAACAGGTGAAGTTTCTTTCAATGACACCAAATGCTGCCTATTTCACGTAACAAGAATTGTTTCCTTCCAAATACAAGCAAAAGATACTCATTTTTGCCTTGATAAACTTTTCAATTTCTTTTTGCTGTCGAGGGGCCTAACACCAGAAAAGCTATACATATTTTCATAGCAACCACCTACAAGGTAAGCCGATAATTTTAGAAGGGGCCGCTGAACTTATTCAATCAAGCCTCACCTAACTGCCACATTTGAAACAAATAATCAAGAATTGAAAGGCTAGAGGGATTAAAAATAATAATCAAGTCCTATTTATTTATATTCTACAAAGTGCATGAGTTAGTTTTCAAGGTGTCTTTCAAGTTTCAACAATATTATCTTCATTGTTGACTGTTTTGCAGCATAGGGACAGGGTACATAAAAAGATCAAGGGACAGTCATACAACAGAACCAATATCTTCTTTACTTTTCCTGGTGGCATATACAATACTGTGCTGTCTAAAATTCAATAAAGAAGATAATACATTGATCAATTTTGTGGCATATAGCATACCTTCTTTTACCAATCTGTAATATGAAAATGTATAATAATTCAGGGATATTTTGAAACCATTTTGTCAGGTTATATATTTGTGCATCCACAGCAGAAAATAACAAAGACTAGAGATATAAGTAGGGTTGTAAGTGAATAGAGTGGCTCAAAAACTACTCAAACTCAATTTGATCAAAGCTGATTCAGCTCATTAATCGCTTTTAATAAACACTCTGGAGCTTGATTCTCAACCTTGTTTAATAAACAGGACAACCTTGAACATAGGAATGCTTGGCTCGTTTAAGCCCGTGAATAAAGCTAGTCAGTAGCTTGTTTAGGGGCTCACTAATGAACTAGTTTACTTGGAAAACATCAACTATAATTTTTATATTATGCTACCTTTATTCTATATCTAGAATAGAAATGACAATATGAATGTTCATTTTGCTTTGTCATAATTATTTATCATACAATGATATGAAAGTAAAAATTTATAGAGTTGTCTAAGGTAGCTAACAAGATCAAGCTCCTCAAGCTGGAGCTCTTTTATGTGCATGAGCTACACTCTAGCTTAAAAATGTAAGCTTGAGCTAAAACCTTGATCAAGCCAAGCTTCAGCAAATGGAGCTCACTCAAGCTTGGATCGTTTATAGCCCTAGATATAAGCAATGAATAGGTTGATGACGTTTCTTTCCTTTCCTTATTCTTCTTATGTCAAAAAGAAACTATACGCTACAAGTACTCGAAGTAGGATATAGATAATTGTATAAAAGAGATATTCAAAAAAAAATTCCAAAGAAATGATTTAGTATTCAATTATAAAGCTTGAAGCTTTCCATTGAGTCCTTCTAGAATCCTATCCAATTTAAGATGCAATAGCCAATATATATTGCCGAATGCACCATTAATCATCATGGAAGTCACAAAGGTAGTGTCGTAACGTGCGGGTCCGGGAACCCGTCCGCCAGACGCGGACGAAAATTAAAATTGTTTAGGAGTCACCACCAATCTTTTTTTATCTAGGTGTGATTGGCCACCTATTAATCCAGTTCTAATCGACTAAGTCCTAAATTAATTTTAGGTCATGTCGATAGAACGAGAACTGGTCCACGTTTTTCAGAGATAGGTTCGGGAGTACAGTTACGCACGGAGAAGGGTTAGTACCTCCGTGGCTCCCGTTCCACGAACGGTACCATTTAATCTTAAGTTATCCTATTATAGTCTACTTTTGATTTAATCCCTGCTTATTAACTAATTTTTTATTAAATTGGCCAACTGATTTTTTTATTTGGTTTTACGTATGCACATGATGCAAGCGTAAAATGATGTCATGACTTGTTTATTTTAAATAATGGGGTTGGCAGTCTTTTATTGGAAAATTATTCGAAAACCATCCCAACGCTTTGGTGAAGTCTCGAAATTTTCTTCATCTAGAGATATCTCTGGAAGAACTCGTCTCTACAAGGTCCTCGGGGAAATCCCATTATCGAAATTTTCGCACCATTTGCAAAATAAATGTGGCATGCAATGACAGTATAAAATGATGAAATCTACATGATCATGTTTATTAATTAGTTGGTTGGTAATAATAACATGCTTAATAATTTAAGGTAATTTATTGACTTATTTATATATTTATCATTATTATTTATCATTTTTTTATGTATACTATTTTAAACAACAATTATTCGGACTAATGGGTATCGGAGTATAGAATTCGGATTTATCCCGACACTTCGGTGAAAATCCGTTTTGAACTCCATACTTAAGTGACCCACTCGAAAGAGACAACTCTTTGCCCCTTTTAGGTAGTAATACTCAAATAATTGTTCCATTATATTATTATTTTTGTTAATTTTTATATTTGTATCATGAATTATTATTATTATTATTATTATTATTTTATTATTTGCAAGTCTCTAAATATATTTATAATATAAATATTTTTTATTCACTTATTATTATTATTGTTATTATCATTATTTTTTTTTAAAAAAAAGGTAAACTAAATCTATTATTTATCTTAAAACATTCTATAGTTTTTTTTATTTCTATCTAAGCTAAGCAAATTTCTAATTAAATAAACTAGATAAGCCTTAAATAACAAGTCCAAATCCACAATAAATGGGCAAGGCCTCACCTTGCTTGGGCTAGAATGATGGCCCAAGTTATCTGGGCTGCACGGAGGCGTCTCAAGCTTGCTTCGTTGGTCCGTCTGGCTTTCCCCAAACTCACCGTTTTGGGGCTCCAGGGATTCCCTCAAACGACGCCGTTTAGGCGTTGATCCCTTTTAATTCCTTACTCCACTAAAACGGAGCCGTTTAGACTCTAAACTTGGGTATATAAACCCCCTTTTAGGCCTTTCTTCTCATTTTCAACTTTCATTTTCTCTCTCTAGGTCGCTCTCTCTGCCTTCTCTTTAAAAAAAACTTCCCTCTCTTCGCCGACGCTGGCGTCCTCCCCTCTCTTCTCCCAAATCTTTTGCTGGCTTCCTCACACTCTCTCTAACCTCGAAATCTCCATATTACTCTCCAAACCCCACCAATCAGCTCTAGATTTACTCCCCTAAATCACCTCCGATCGATTTCCCTTCACCGATTCCTTCCCTGCGCCGACACCTCCATTGTGACCGAACCCTCCTCTCTCTATTCACAGCCAGCCGACCACACCCACACAGATCAACTCCCCCTTTTTTCACACACTACCCGAACCCCCTTGTTAAAACACTAATTTTTTGGCTTTCTTTTTTTGGTTTTTTTTTCTGATTGATCTTTTTTTTTGTTTTCTCTTGTGGCTAAGGTAGTTTTTGCTGATAGATTTAGGATTTTTTTTTATTTTTTCTTGATTGTTCTTTTGGCTTTTTGGTTTTCGATTCTTGCTCTCTGATTTTGGCTTCTTCCTTTTCGTTTTGCAGGTTCCATTTTTAAAAACTGGGTTGTCCAAAAATTTGGACAACCCGGCAATGGGGTTCTGGCACCAAGAGTTGGTAGCTAGAGCCCCATCATTCATGGTGGTTGGGGGAAGGGATGGCTGGGCATACGCCCAACCATTCCTCTTTTTTTTATTTATATATAATATTTTATTTTATTATATTTTTTATTTTTTTGAGGTGTCTACAATTGTCCCTCTTTGTACATTCTTGAGAATCAAGGATAGTGCAAAGATGTAGACACCACATTTAACTTATCTCGAAGCCAGTTGATTTAATCAAATCGATTTAAGCTCGACTTATCTCAAAATAAGTTCGATTTAAACAAAAATGAAATTTCTAGACTTGATCTAGGCTTGACCCATATTAGAACAAATTCGATTAAAATTTCTAAACTTAATCTAGGCTCGACCTATCTCACAACAGGTTCGATTTAAACAAAATTGAAATTTCTAGACTTCATCTAGGCTTGACCCATATTAGAACAAATTCGATTAAAATTTCTAGACTTAATCTTGGCTCGACCTATCTCACAACAAGTTCGATTTAAACAAAATTGAAATTCCTAAATTTAATTTAGGCTCGACCTATCTCACAACAGGTTCAATTTAAAATTGAAATTCCTAGACTTAATCTAGGCTTGATCTATCTCACAACAGGTTCGATTTAAAAAAAATTAAAATTCCTAAACTTAATTTAGATTCGACCTATCTCACAACAGGTTCGATTTAAAAATTGAAATTCCTAGACTTAATCTAGGTTCGACCTATCTCACAACAGGTTCGATTTAAAAATTGAAATTCTTAGACTTAATCTAGGCTTGACCTATCTCACAACAGGTTTGATTTAAAAATTGAAATTCCTAGACATAATCTAGGCTCGACCTATCTTGTAACAGGTTCGATTTAAAAATTGAAATTCCTAGACTTAATATAGGCTCGACCTATCTCACAACAGGTTCGATTTAATTCTTTAATGCTAGCTTAAATGGATTAACATGAAATGAAAAGACTCAAATCCTTCCATCAAAGTTTTACAATCTCAACACTTTAGGTCGAGTGAATTTCTACCTTCGAAGCTTTTGATTCTTGTCGAGTGCATGGCTAGGCATGTATGCATGATTGAAATGATGAAATGTTTTCATGTTTATGATTCATCAAGGTTCCAAGACCCTTCTCTTGCTTCATCTGATTTTTCACTGCAACTTTCGATCTTCTTTGCCTGTTTACTTTCCTTCTGGAGACTTCAGGTAACTCTAGATTTTCTCTAAGTACCCTCTCTTTTGACATTTGACTTTGCCTTAGGTTCAAGGCTCTGCCATTCCTTTTCCTCATCATTAAGTCTTTTGTTGAACAATGAGTGTAATTTATTACTTAATTAGTTTATTTCTTTTACCAGTCATCATTCATTTCTATGACAATTACTATGTGAATCATGGGATGGTAAATAACGAAAGGGTTAAAATAAAGAGGCGAAGGAGAATTTCATATATGAGAAATCAAATAATTCAAGGCAAAGAAAATTTACAGAGCAAACATTAGATCTTTAACTGATGAACACTCAGACCATTTAGAGAAAACAATCTGATATTCGATTTCAAGAATTGTCCTTGATTAATGCTTTGACAAAATCTGTAGATTGCAAACTCCTTGACTTCCCCTGTTTTACGAAATTGTGGAGCTCCATTCATAGTGTATTTCTACCTCAATCTTGTGTTCCATTTAGGCTGACATCTTTAAATTTTATTCTAACTTCCTGCTTTTCGGCCTCAAATCGCCCTTTTCGGGTTTTCAGCATGAGCCTCCTCCTTTAAGTACGAGCTGCCCTTTTCGGGTTTTCAGCATGAACCCCTTCCATTTTTTTTTTAAGCATAGTACTTCTTCACCGCATCCACATTTATCGGATTAGGCAAATCATCCTCATCCATGTCAGCCAAAATCAAATCTCCTCCTGAAAAAACCTTCTTTACCACATATGGCCTTTCCTAATTCGACATCCACTTTCCCCAAAAATCAGTTTGATTAGGGAGTATTCTCTTGATAACCAACTCTCCTTCTCGGAACTGCCTGGGACGAACTTTTTTCTTGTATGCTCTCATCATCCTTCGTTGGTACATCTGGCCATGACAAAGAGCCGCAAGCCTTTTCTCCTCAATCAAATTCAATTGTTCATAGCGGGAGCGGACCCACTCAACATCTTCCAATTTTGTTTCCATCAACACCCTCAATGATGGAATTTCTACTTCAACAGGTAGAACTGCTTCTGTACCATATACTAATGAGTATAGAGTTACCCCGGTGGAGGTACGCACAAAAGTTCGATATGCATGCAAGGCAAAAAGAAGTTTCTCATGCCAATCTTTATAAACTTTAGTCATCTTTTCGACAATCTTTTTGATATTTTTGTTGGCTGCCTCTACTGCTCCGTTCATCTTCGGACGGTAAGTTGTCGAGTTATAATGCTTGATCTTGAACTTCGCACAAACCTCTTTCACCATCGCACCATTCAAATTGCTTGCATTATCAGTAATGATCCTTTCCGGCAGCCCATACCTACATATGATCTCTCTTTGGATGAACCTGCACACCACATTTTGTGTCACATTGGCATAGGAAGTTGCTTCTACCCATTTCGTGAAATAATCAATGGCCACCAATATGAATCGATGTCCATTAGAGGCTTTTGGCATAATAAGCCCAATCACATCCATTCCCCATATTGAAAATGGCCAAGGCGTTGTGAAAACGTGCAATGGGGTTGGTAGAGCATGGATTCTATCTGCATAAACTTGACACTTGTGGCATTTTCGAGCAAAGTTTATGCAATCTGATTCCAATGTCAACCAATAATAACCAACTCTCATAATTTGTCTAGCCAACATATGTCCATTAGCATGAGCTCCACAAGTTCCTTCGTGGACTTCTTTCATTATTTTGTTAGCTTCCGTAACATCCACACATCTCAAAAGTACTTGATCTCGACTCCTTTTGTAGAGCACTTCTCCACTAAGAAAGAAACTCATTGCTAATCTTCTAAGAGTTCGTTTGTTATTGTTTGTGACATTCTCAAGATATGTCTGGTGCTTGATGTATTGCATGATATCATGATACCACGGCTTACTATCAACCTCTTCCTCAACATTCAAGCAGTGTACGGAGACTTCACGAACTTCTAAATCAAAAAGGCATATATCAGCCGCTTCTTTTATTTTGAACATTGCTGCAAGAGTGGCCAAAGCATCAGCAACTTGATTCTCTTCTCGAGGCAAATGGTTGAAGCTGATTTCTTTGAACTGTTTGCTTAATTTTGTAACTAGCTTTTTATATGGAACTAGTTTAGAATCTCTAGTTTCCCATTCACCTCTCATTTAACATATCACCAAAGCCAAATCTCCGTAAACCTCTATCATGCCAACCTTCATCTCGATTGTTGCTTGTAATCCCATTACCAGCACCTCATACTCCGCTATGTTATTAGTACAATTGAAATTCAATCTTACCGTGGCTGGATAGTACTTTCCATTTGGAGAAATCAACACTGCCCCAATTCCGTGCCCCAAAGCTTTGGATGCCCCATCAAAATACATCTTCTAGGAATTAAGTTCATTGGACCTTCCTTTTCTATGTGCAAGACGACCATCAAATCTTCATCTGAAAAATCGAAACTTATAGATTCATAATCTTCATTAGCTCGATCTGCGAGGAAATCAGTGATGGCGCTCCCTTTAATTGATTTTTGGGACACATACATAATATCATTCTCAGACAATAGCACTTGCCATTGAGCTATTCTTCCAGACAGGAAGGGTTTTTCAAAAATATACTTGATGGGATCTAATTTCACCACCAACCATGTTGTGTGATACAACATTACTGTCGGAGCCTCTAGGCGGTCCATGCTAGCGCACAACACATCTTTTCGAGCGCAGAGTATTTGGACTCATACTCCGTGAATTTCTTACTCAAGTAATATACGGCCTGTTCTTTTTTTCCAGTTCCATCATGTTGTCCCAGTACACATTCTATAGAATTCTTGTTCACAGTCAAATACAAAATAAGAGGTTTTCTAACCGTCGGTGGCACCAACACCGGTGGATTTGTGAGATATTCTTTGATTCTATCAAAGGCTATTTGACATTCCTCATTCCACTCTCCTGGGTCTCGTTTTCGAAGCAGCTTGAAGATTGGATCACATTTGCAGGTGGACTGGGATATAAATCAAGCAATGTAATTCAACCTCTCTAAAAATCCTCTCACTTCTTTTTGCGTTTTGGGAGGTGGCAGCTCTTAAATAGCTCGTATCTTATCCGGGTCCACTTCAATTCCTTTTTCACTTACTATGAACCCTAACAATTTTCCAAAAGTTACACCGAAAGTGCATTTTGCAGGATTCAACTTGAGCTAAAACTTTCGCAATCTCTCGAACAGCTTCTTGAGATTGACAGTATGATCCCTTTCTGTATGAGATTTTACAATCATGTCATCCACATATAACTCTATCTCTTTATGCATCATATCGTGAAACAAAGTTACTATTGCCCTTTGGTAGGTGGCACTTGCATTTTTCAATCCAAATGGCATTACTTTGTAACAAAACGTTCCCCACATGGCTACGAATGTTGTTTTTTCCATATCTTCGGGTGCTATCTTGATCTGATTGTAACCAGAAAAACCATCCATAAATGAGAACAAAGCATGCTTTGCTGTGTTATCCACAAGAGTATCAATATGTGGCAAAGGGAAGCTATCCTTCGGACTCGCTCTGTTTAAATCCCTGTAATCAACGCACATTCAAACTTTTCCATCCTTCTTAGGAGCCGGGACTATATTAGCTACCCATTCAGGATACTTGGCCACCTCCAAGAAATCAACGTCAAATTGCTTTTTTACTTCTTTTTTAATCTTCAGCAACATTTCTGGCTTCATTCTTCTCAATTTCTGTTTAATAGGCTTGCAGTCTGATCTCAAAGGCAACTTATGGACGATAATGTCAGTATTGAGACCTGACATATCCTGATATGATCAAGCGAACACATCCGCATATTCACGAAGTAGTTTTTCTAGCTTCTACCGTTCATTAGATGACAGCGATGTGCCAATCTTAACCTCTTTCTTTGCTTTCCCATTTTCGAGATTAATCATTTCTGTGAGTTCCTGATGAGGTAAAATATTTCTTTCCTCCTGTTCCAACTTTCTCAACAAATCAGGGGGTAAGCCATAGTCATCCACCTCCTCTTCATTTTTCAATTCATCAACGTTCGGAATCATCTCAAAATCGATATTCAAATCGTTGTCTAGATTGTCTTCGTGTTCATTATTTAAAGACCTGCAAACAGGTAAAATTGGACGCGTGTATGGGCAAGTATTTATTGGCTAAAAAATAGATGAAAAGGAATATGAAAAAAGGTTGATGAATTATGAAACACATTATGCATTGTCATTTATTTAAATGATGAAGGTAACAGAAAGCCCTACTTAAACAAAAAATTACTCTTAACACCCTTGGGCATAGGCATTTAGATAAAATTATTCATTACATTTTCGAAGACTTAAAGATGATGGGCAATTCCGTGGCTGTCCAATTGCTTAGCTCCTCTCCTAGTAGTACTAGAGACACCACAAGGATCTTCTCGTTAGGTTCTTCACCTTTGATCATATGGATTGATAGCTCACCAAACATCCATGGAACTTGATTGACCTCGTCTGATGCCTTGCACCCCGTGGATCGAAAGGTTTCATACAAGAAGGGAATTGTCTTTTTCCCAAATTCTTCCTCCTCACCTTCATCATAAAACTCAATTTCTGACAAATCCATCAACTCTTGCAACTTAAGGCGAAAGCCATCACAATTTTGAATGGAATGTCCAACAACCCCCATATGAAATTTGCAAGAAAGGGTAAGATCATGTCCTACTTCTTTTATGTCTATCGGTTCTGGAGTGATGGCTTTTATTTTGGTCAATGCCTCAAACACTCTATCTATCGGCGTTTGAATCTCGTTGACATTCTTTTTCACCCTTCGAATCATCCCTTCATGTATTGCATTTACTGTCGGACCTCCATGGTTAGGCAAGGGATTCCCATCAACATTTAAATTGTCCTTTTTAGCAAAATTTAAAAGTCATGCCTTAATGAACGCTTGGACCTTATGTTTTAATGTCGTACAATTCTCTGTGGAGTGTCCTTGAATTCCAAAATGGTAATCACAATGCGCATTCGGGTCATACCATTTTGGGCAAGGTGGTCGGAGTGGTTCTAAAGGGATTCGAGCAAGGAGTCGATTTTCTATGAGTTGTGGCAACAATGTAGTGTAAGGGACTGAAATAGGATCAAACTTTGATTTTTCTAGGGTAGTTTTAGGTCCTCTTTGAACATTACCAGAATTATTGGTTGAAGCTACCGGTCTTGGTGGTGGAGCTTGTAGGAGAACATTGGTCTGAAACGTTGGTTGTGGGGTAGGTTGGTATACATATGGGTTTTGTGCGATGTTGCCTATGTTTGGATAGAAGGGTTGGTATGGGGGGTACGGGTAATATGGGTTAAAGTTGTGGGTCTGTTGTTTATCATGGGCCACTACTTGTACATCTCCTTCTTTTCTCTTGGGCATACTCATTTTCTTTGAGCTAGCAACCTCCTGCCCTTCAATTTCTCCACTTTTGATAGCTCCTTCTATTATTTCTCCAAATAAGACCAAATCTATAAAGTTTTTCGTAGCGTTGCCGATCAAGCGTTCGTAAAATGGAGCTCGGAGTGTGTTTATGAACAACACAATCATTTCCTTATCAATGAGAGGTGGCTGAACTTGCACTACTGTATCCCTCCACCTTTGGGCATATTCCTTGAAGTTCTCACTTTGCTTCTTTTCCATAATCTGCAATGACAACCGATCAGGGGCTAATTCAACCACATGCTTGTATTAAGCTATGAAGGCTCTTACCAGATCTTTCCAAGTTTCAATACGATTTCAATCTAGCTGTACGTACCACTGAGCAGCTGACCCAGTCAAGCTGTCTTGGGAAAAATGGATTAGTAGCTTGTCATCATGAGATTGTGCAGCCATCTTTCGACAATACATAGTAATATGTGCCATGGGACACTTTATTCCGTCATATTTTTCAAATTCTGGAACTTTGAACTTGACCGAGATCAGTACATCAGGCACCAAGCATAGATCGGTTGCATCCATGGTACCGAACCTATCAACTCCTTCGATAGCACGAAGACGTTTTTCCAACAAATCGTACTTTTTTTGATCTTTTTCATTTTCTCCTGTTTGTGATGACTCCTTTCTTAGTTTCTCTTGCTCTTTTGGATCGTCTAAATCTGGGACGTGTATTGGTTCAGCAAGATTTATCCCAGAATACGGCCCAAATTGCCCATGAGTCGGTTGATGGCCCATCGGGGGTGGTGCATTGTAATAAACGGATGGCATTACTTGAGGGTGGACCCTTTGAGAGGTTTGGGCATGTGGTGGAGTGAACCCTAGGGGATAAGGTGGATCATCCCTTGGGTTTTCGGTGTCTTGTGCTGGTGGATTTTCTGGCGAAGTTGGCTCTTCGATCACTCTTTTTCCCTTACTTAAGCTTGTCATCAATTCCATCATCTTTGTTAACTGTTCTCTCATATCTTCTTGAGCTCTTTCCATTCTATCCATTCGCTCACTTTGTTTTCTTCCATGATCCTTGCTCGCCGACACGTATTATGAACACGTTGGTCACTTGACTTAGGTGGTCAAGCTATTTTTGGAACTTTATTGTAATCATAAACGTGAATTAGATGCATGCATGAATGAAATGAAAAAATGAATCCCTTATCTTTATTTATAGGCGAAAATACTTATGGTCATGAAATGAGGATTTATGCACGTATAAATGAATGATCATGTACTAAAAGTATTTGTCACATAACACCCATCAACAAAGTAATTCAGTGTATAAGCTATTGTTTCTTGTTGCAATTCAGGAGTCATCTTTTACAGCTACTCCGTCAATGGTTGTCAGATGACATACTTTTCCTATATGCAAAATTATGATGCAAACATGCATATGCAAAAAGTTCAAGTTAGTACAGTAAACAAGAATTCCAAAAGTTATTCTGATTAAAAGAGATGAATGAAAATAATTAATGATATGATACCTTTATTACTTTGCGGAGAAGAATTTATAACAAAGGGATTATGAAAATTCCTTCATGTGTACCTAGTCAAAAGGTATATTCTCACGGGTAAAGCTCTACCTAAGCAAAGGCGACTCTCGATATTCTACATGCTGAGTTTGGGTTGAAAATGGAGCTAAAGGTTCCCAAATCGCTCTTCTTGTCGCCCACACGAACTAGTAAGGCACCACGGTCCTCACCCATTACAAGCTTTAAACGGACTTGGTTCAATTTGAGTGGGAGTCTTCACTAGCCCATGCGGAGATTATTACCTCATGAGAGCGTAGCTACTTAACTCCCTCCTAATTAAGGACAAAGCCCGAGTGGAAGGCTTATGCATGAATGCAAGATGTGTAGTGTGTGAGAAGGAATATAATGACCTTGGACCAATAATTTCACACTCCCCTAATCCTAAATTTCCCGCAATTATTAAAAATAATGAAGTAATAATAGTAAAATAAATGAATGCATTAAACAAAAATATGCAAAATTGATGCTAGGAAAAATAACAAATTATGTAAGGCTTAAGATAACTTATGATTAATTAATGGCTTGACTCTCGATATCCCCAGTGGAGTCACCATCTGTCGTAATGTGCGGGTCCGAAAATCCGTCAGCCAAACGTGAGCGAAAATTAAAATTGTTTAGGAGTCACCACCAATCTTTTTTTATCTAGGTGTGATTGGCCACCTATTAACCCGGTTCTAATCGACGAAGTCTTAAATTAATTTTAGGTCTTGTCGATAGAACGAGAACTGGTTCACGTTTTTCAAATATAGGTTCGGGAGTACAATTACGCACGGAGAAGGGTTAGCACTTCCGTGGTGCCCGTTCCACGAACGATACCATTTAATCTTAAGTTATCCTATGATAGCCTACTTTTGATTTAATCCCTGCTTATTAACTAATTTTTTATTAAATTGGCCAACTGATTTTTTTATTTGATTTTACGTATGCACATGATGCAAGCGTAAAATGATGTCATAACTTGTTTATTTTAAATAATGGGGTTGGTAGTCTTTTATTGGAAAATTATTCGAAGACCATCCCAACGCTTCGGTGAAGTCTCGAAATTTTTCTCACCTACAGATATCTCCGGAAGAACTCGTCTCTACAAGCTCCTCGGGAAAATCCCATCACCGAAATTCCTGCACCATTTGCAAAATAAATGTGGCATGCAATGACAGTATAAAATAATGAAATCTACGTGACCATGTTTATTAATTAGTTGGTTGGTAATAATAACATGCTTAATAATTTAAGGTAATTTATCGATTTATTTATATATTTATCATTATTATTTATCATTTTTTTATGTATACTATTTTAAACAACAATTATTCGGACTAATGGGTATCGGAGTATAGAATTCAAATTTATCCCAACGCTTCGGTGAAAATCCGTTTCGAACTCCGTACTTAAGTGACCCACCCGAAAGAGACAACTCTTTGCCCCTTTTAGGTAGTAATACTCAAATAATTGTTCCATTATATTATTATTTTTTGTAATTTTTATATTTGTATCATGAATTATTATTATTATTTTATTATTTGCAAGCCTCTAAATATATTTATAATATCAATATTTTTTATTCACTTATTATTATTATTATTGTTATTATCATTATTTTTTAAAAAAAAAAGAAGGTAAACTAAATCTATTATTTATTTTAAAACATTCTATTGTTTTTTTTTATTTCTATCTAAGCTAAGCAAATTTCTAATTAAATAAACTGGATAAGCCCTAAATAACAAGTCCAAATCCACAATAAATAGGCAAGGCCTCACCTTGCTTGGGCTAGAATGATGGCCCAAGTTATCTGGGCTGCACGGAGGCGTCCCAAGCCTGCTTCGTTGGTCCGTCTGGCTTTCCTCAAACGCACCGTTTTAGGGCTCCGGGGATTCCTTCAAACGTCGTCGTTTAGGCGTTGATCCCTTTTAATTCCTTACTCCACTGAAACGGAGCCGTTTAGACTCTAAACTTGGGTATATAAACCCCTTTTTTGGCCTTTCTTCTCATTTTCAACTTTCATTTTCTCTCTCTAGCTTGTCGCTCTCTCTGCCTTCTCTCTAAAAAAAACTTCCTTCTCTTCGCCGACGCCGGCATCCTCCCCTCTCTTCTCACAAATCTTTTGCCGGCTTCCTCACACTCTCTCTAACCTCGAAATCTCCATATTACTCTCCAAACCCTACCAATCGACTTTAGATCTACTCCCCTAAATCACCTCCGATCGGTTTCCCTTCACCGATTCCTTCCCTGGGCCGACACCTCCCTTGTGACTGAACCCTCCTCTCTCTATTCATAGCCAGCTGACCACACCCACACAGATCAACTCCCCCCTTTTTCACACACTACCCGAACCCCCTTGTTAAAACACTGATTTTTTGGCTTTCTTTTTTTGGTTTTTTTTTCTGATTGATCTTTTTTTATTTTTTTCTCTTGTGGCTAAGGTAGTTTTTGCTGGTAGATTTAGGATTTTTTTTTTTGTTTTTTCTTGATTATTCTTTTGGCTCTTTGGTTTCTGATTCTTGCTCTCTGATTTTGGCTTCCTCCTTTTCGTTTTGCAAGTTCCATCTTTAAAAGCTGGGTTGTCCAAATTTTTGGACAACCCGATAATAGAGTTTTGGTACTAAGAAGTTTGTAATCAGAGCCCCATCATTCATGGTAGTTGAGGGAAGAGATGGTTAGGCATATTCCTTTATTATTATTATTATTATTATTATTATATATACTATTTTATTTTATATTTTTTTTTGAGGTGTCTACTAACAGACTTATATCAAAAGCATAATATCAATTTTTCTTATCAATGACCAATAATTTCCCTATTTTTCTGACAATTAAATAGGAAAAGTTGGAAAGAAACTTTTCTCAAATTGTATGACAATTGTTTGACAGTCAATCTTAATAAAAAAAAAAAAGAAAGAAAAGTGCCTGTTTACAGCTATAAAATCAAATCCCAGGGAAGTAATCACTCCAGAGATTACAATAGAGTTGCATTTACTAAAAGAAATTCCCTTTTAATAGAATCTAAAAACCCAGATAGCACATTTAAGATACCAATGCTTTATATTTACATATCATTATATGAAATTCATAATAAAAACTGAAATCAACAGATTTAAAAAATATATCAAAAATAAAAATTAGTGCAAGAAATGGTCAAAATCCAAGTGTTTTCTTCCATTTTCTTTCCTTCACATTTTATTTCGTTTCTTATGTTTTCTGTGGAACCAAACAGAGGGTAACTGTCAAACCTGGGAAGAAAGGCAGGAGAAACATTGGGGAGAAGTGAGATCAATGCCAGATGATGTGGGAACTAGGAAACGCGTTGAGAAGTTATTTTCTAACGTCCCGTGTTTGGACGCCGAGAAAATTGAGAAACGGGAAGAAACTGCGGGAAATTTGATTTGATGGGCAGAGGGTGTCAACTTTAAAGAACAGTTTGTGTTGCTTTTCCCTTCTCTTTGGGCTACAATAGATTGGGCCTCATATTTCTGCATCTTTTATTATCCCTGGCCTGCTTTCATCTATCAACCCAAACTTTTCCAATTTTTTAAATCAATTTAAACAAAATATTAATTATAGTAATTGTCTCCTTAAAATTATTATTTTTTATTTTTGGAGTTATTTCAATCAATTAAAACTAGTTTAAATTTCATTATTTGTAATTGATAACTGCATAACATAAGAGGGAGGAGTAGTCGTTAAGGATTCTATCAGCTGACTGTGTTGATTACAAGCAAATTCTTTTATTTTGCTTTGGTGCCTTGGTTTGGCTGCAGGCACTTTTAACTCTGGAATAAATAATGCATGAAGATTTTCATAATTAAACTAAAGTTGCAAGTTCTGAGTCAACAATTGCATATATTCTGAACATAGGATTATTGTAATTCTAGATAATCTCCTTGCAACTTTAGCTGGAGAGCTACCATAGTGTCAATGTCGACAAGCCATGATGACAAGTAAGTTCCATGGTCATTACACCTTCCAAAACCTTCACTACCATGGCAATTGAAGGCCTTTGAGTGGCTCTCCTTAGAGTTTTTAAGGTTATTTCTATAAGTTTGAGAATTACTGGATGAATACAGAACAATGCAAAGTAACTAATTTACTCATTAAAGGGAAAATAAAACAACAAGGAAAACAGCATTAAGCCTAGGTCTAGAATTTCTTTCCTGGTAAGAGCATTGCAGGTTAGAAACTTCAATCACCCTTGTTTCGTCACCTGGGTCCAGATAGAATAGATGCTGGCTGTGGACTTGAAGGTACCATAACCACTTCTGCTGGAGCTTCCACTACCGTTGAAGTTAAAAACCTATAATCAGAAATAGGTTCCATAGTCAGTAGACCTTCCAAAACCTTCAATACCATGGACATTGAAGGCCTTTTATTATAATCTCTTTGCAAGCACCAAATGGCAATCCTTATCATCTTGACAACTTCTTCTGCATTTTGTTGTATGCCTTCAATACAACTATCGACCATGTCGAAAAGTTGATTCTGTTCTGCCTTTTGTTTCAGTACGGGCAAAAGTAAATAGTCATCTTCATCAGGCTGAGAGAAATCCAGATTTCTTCTTCCACAAACAATTTCCAATATGACAACACCAAAGCTATACACATCAACCTTTTCTGTTATCCTTCTGCTTAACCATTCAGGGGCCAGATATCCTCTTGTTCCTCGCATTTGAGTTATGACATGGCTTTGGTTCCTGTCAATAGGCCTTGCCAAACCAAAATCTGATTACTTGGCATTAAAGCTGCCATCTAGAAGAATGTTTTCAGGCTTAACATCTAAATGAGCTATTCTCATTCGACAATCCTCATGCAGATATGCTAGTCCTTTGGCAATATCAAGGATGATGTTCTTCCTGATTTCCCATTTGAGTGTTGTAGCTGGATTTTTGTGGAAGATCCACTTATCCAAAGACCCTTTATTCATGTGCTCATAAACCAAAAGCCTATTTGAATTTCCAATGCAGAAGCCTATTAATCTCACCAAGTTGACATGATGTATGCTGCCGATTGTCTTTACCTCTGCTAAAAACTCTTTCCTACCTTGACCTAAACGATCCAAGCGCTTTACTGCAATTTTTGTACCGTCACCCAAAGTCCCTTCAAACACTGATCCAAATCCTCCTCCCCCAATCCTTCTATTGAAATTTTCTGTCGCAGACCTCAGATCTTCATAATTGAATCTTGTGGGCAAATTTGTTGCAAGATTTAATGACTTCTCCCAGTCATCTTCAGTTTTCCTTCTTCCTTCTTCCTCTATAGATCCCCGCTTTCTTAGGAAGTGAACAGATGCCCAAATTAGGATAAATGTGAATATTAAAGCTGCAACTAGAGGTCCTATGATTAATTCAATCCGAATTGATTTCTTTCTTGCCAATGGTGGACTAGGCAATGGAGCCAAGGGTGGACTTGGACTTGGTGATGCAGGGCTTGCTGGAACCAATGTTGATCTCTGCACCTTTATGAAGGATGTAGAGTTGTAAGGATCTAACACTGGTGAAGTGCTCATCAATGAAAAAATTTGAGATGGTAAGGAGCAGTTGCCACTCAAGTTATTAGAATTGTAGTGAAAGAAAGCTGCTTTGCAGGAACAATTCTCTAAACAAGCTTGTTTGCAACTCTCAATGTCTGTATCGGAAATAGCTGCCACAAAACTATAATAAGAAACGTTAGGAAGTTCTATAAATGAGTGAAGATGAGTAGAATGGCAGGACAGAGGGGTGGCTTGTTTGCATCCAGCACTGGAATTCAACTGCTGGAAATAGCTAGTGTCTCCATTATTTCCTACAGGACAACTACATTGTCCGTTTGAGCATATCCCATACTTTCCACAAACAGTCGGATACGCACATATGCCACGATTGTCTGTCAAGATGTCAGCAACTTCCGACGCTTTTGATCGATCCCATTGGTAGACTCTCAAATGTCCACCTGTATCTAATCATAGAAACTGAAATTTTTGTGTTTCAGAAGTGAAACTTACTGCAATTCTGTGTCTTGTTTTTTCAAGTTCAAGCTTTCCAGTCCTAAATTGCTTAGATTCAGCACCTTCACTAAAGACTTTAAGGTACATCTGTGGGGGACTGGACTGAATAAAAGCGTACAGATTGTCATTTGCAAAAGACAAGTAAAACTGGCCCGGCGTCCAATTTGAAGCAGACACACTGGGGATCAGCCTTTGCCCTTCCTCTATTGTTTGACCTGGGAGCCATGTATTTATAGGATAATCCAAAGAGCTCCAAACGGTGGTGCTAAAAAGCTCCAGACCGTTGAATTCAACAAGCATAAGAGTCCCATTTCCTGTTATGTTCATATAATTAACTGAACTATCTGACGTATTCGAGGACCATATAAACATACCATCAGCATCAGTTAGCACCAAATTTCCATCTCCAGTGAACTCAAGCGTGGCATTGTTCTCGACAGGATTGTCCCTGTTGGCTATCCAGAGAATTTGTGGAGAACCTGACTCAATGATTGTAGAATCAATTGTTGCTTCGACTGCAAAAACAGCAAACTAGAAGGAATTAGTGGTTTTATGACCATAAAATCCACACCCGAAAGCTGGGAAATTTGCTGGGTTGCTGGTATTGAGAAGTATAGATTAATAGTTGAACCATCAACAAAGTCTACACTTCCCCTTGATATGAAATCATTGTTTCTCCAGGTGTTTGATAGTTCAGCAGAGGCATAATCAGTTTCGACTGCATGGAGGAAGAAAGGAAAATTAACAAAGGATAGAATAAGTTGAACTAAGCATGTCATGACAGCCATAGTATTTTCTTGTAGACACGAAATCATCAGCTCAGGTTTAGGTAGGCTGAGTTAGAGAGAAAAGCCAAAGCTATGCTTAAAATATGAGTATTGGGGCTTGGTAAAACCATGAAAGAAGGTAATTTTATTGAGGCTCAAAAAGCTCATGCTTCCTCTGCTTTTTCTAGTTTTTTGAGATAAAACATTTTCAGGTTTCCCTAAGCACACTTTTGGAGTAGCTCATTGCCGTATATGAAAAACCATAACCACTATTTTCTGAAGCAACTTGGCATTGAATGCAAGAAATGAGCAGGGTCCCAGCAATGGTAGAGTCAAAGAACGATTCCCAAAGTTTAGGTAGGACTAGAAAGACGCGTTAACCATGAAAAAGAAATTGCGGTTGGGACCTAGAGCCATATTCTTACAGTTACAGGCTATGCTAAAGATTGATTACGAAGTGTTTTGGGCTGTGCCAAATGGACAACCATGCTTGATCAACAGTCTAGCCGACTTGGATTGCGATTTCCATCCGCTTTAGTAAAGTCCTGGTAAGGCAATTAATTCAACTTTCTATAAGCACAAGTTGAAGAACAATTTCATTGCCATAAAGTTTCAAGGAATATTCATAGCAAACAAAAGGTCAAAGTCAAGTTTGCATTCCCTTTTGGGGCACAAAAGCTAACACATATCATTGCGTTAATGAATTAGCTGTTGAATCTGTTTTCCACGTTATCAATGGAGACATCCGTGGATGTGAGGAAATCCTTTTTCCCTACTCGCTTTATGCTTCACCTGTTAGTATGGAGTTAAAGACTTGAAGTTGAGAGCTTCTACTGGCCTGAGCAATTGAGCATCGAAGCAACTTTAATTTTAGGCTTTCTTTAATTGTTTTCATGGCTTCTTTTTTTTTTCTAGTTCTTATTATTTATTTCTTTTCAAAGTTTTTTTTTGAGACAAATATATTTTCAAAGTTTGCTTAAAAAAAAAAAAGGAGTAAATATGTATAATCCCATATAGTACTTAATTAAAAGGGTAAATAAATAAAATATGTTAATACATATGAAAACAAAATTGTTCATATATATATATATATATACGTATATACTATACATATATATAATATAATTATATATATGTGTGTGTGTGTGTGTGTGTGTGTATGTGTTTACATAAAAATAAAATTTTTCATTACTTATTATTTGATTTTGTAATAATTTTTTTTACTTTTTTTTCTAAAAGCAAAAAAACAGTGACAAAAATAACTACTAAATAAATGTTCATATTCAATTTAATGAATCACAAACTTAATCAATTTCTACTCTATTTGAAAACATAATATCTTTCAAAAAAAATTATTTGAAAACATAAATTTATGGGAGCGAATTTGGATTTGATTAGTTATTATATAAATTGTGAAAATGACATGTATATATTATATAAAAATTAATTAAGATTCAATATACTTAAATTTTTAAAGAGATATAAAAAGATTAATTTAAAATTTACAAATTCAATATAAATATGTATTTGAAAAGGTATAAAAGGATTAATTTAAATAGGAATATCCAAAAATTTATAAATTTAAAAATAATCATAAAAATCATATGTACATATACAATATCACGCAATTTATACTAAATTTAGATACTAAATTTTAAAATCCACAAACCAATACATTACTCCGGCGCTCCCCTCACCACAGAAAAAGGAAAAAAAAAAACCCATACTCCTGTCTGTCTCTGTCTCTTTCTATTTTGGCACTTCCCAAGTCCGAAGGTAAAAAGAACCTAAACTCGGTTCTCTTCTTCGGACCAGAATCTTCGTTCTTTTTATGATAAATCTAATCCCTGCTGGACTTTAAAGCAAATTACCCACTTCGCAAAATCACTTCTTTTTTCCCCTTTTTGGTGCTTTCTTCTAGCAGGTATTCATGGCTTCCATTACAGCAAGTTTGCCTCCACCGTTGTTCTTGCAAGCGAGAAAAACCCTTTTCAGGACTCTTCAGAAACCTCCAGTTCCTTGTATAAGAGGTATGAATTTGACTTTACCGATTTCATAACAACCTTTTTTTAGTATGTTTTAGTCTACTGTAAAATAGCGCGGTTTAGTTTAACTACTGCACTTGTTTACTGGGATAGTTTTTCGTAAATTTTACAGTTTATATTAGTTATTTTAAATGTATTTTTTTCTCAAAGTGATGGCGCCTTTAGTTACGTATAGATTTTTGTGGATTCCAGTTTCTGAAACGAAAGAGCAAAATGTAAAAGGAAGAAACTTTCAACACTGAAAAACTAGACTTACTTTTGGGTAAGCTAGGGATATTTGAGTCGAAAATTGAGGAACACTTATTTCGTAAAGGATGTCTAATCTCGAGCTTAGATTTGGAGTTAAGAGTATTGATGTAAAAACTTTTGGAAAAAAAGGGTGTCTAATCACTGTGGGAATTTAGCTAAAACAGTGGCATCTTTTATATTTTTGTGTGGCGGTCTGGTAAAAGAAGGTTCCCGGTGGAATATCAATGATGAAGTTTTAGATTAAAGTTAAGATTTGGAAAATGAAAGACTCATTTGTTAATTGGTGGCATTGGAAAGTCCTAGCTTAGGGCAGGGAAGAAATGCTCAGTACTTAATGGTCCTCAGTGCGCTAGCTAAATTCAGACTTCCAGAATCTAGCATTATGTTTATTGACTATCCTTGATTCATGCCGTTAATGGGATTCATCTGTGTTAATCTCAGGACAGTTGCGGTTGTAAGTAGAGAACAATTACTTCTAATTAGTAAAAATGTCTTTAAGACTTATTCTTCAGGCAGAACATAGTTTGTTTTTGGTTCTGTTTCATGTTGACAGAAACCTTTTGGATTCAAAACTAAAAATGTTCTGGTAATCAGGTTCTATTAGTTGCAATATTCCATGTTTTGGGTGATTTACACTTTCCCCTTGTTTCATGATTTCCCTTTTTAGCAGAGAGACAAAACTGTGCTTTTGTTGTAAAGGCTACAGGGGAAAGCTCTGAGTCTTCCACCTCACTTAGTATTGTCAAGTCCGTTCAAAATGTTGTAAGTCTTCTTCTTCTTCTTCTTCTCTCTCTCTCTCTCTCTCTCTCTCTCTCTCACACACACACACACAAATCTTCATCATCATCATTGTACTCCCTTTGTGGTCAAAAACATATTAGGGGGGTGGGGATGCAATAGAACGTACTTTGCTCAAGAAATTGCAGAATTTGTATGCTTGGATCAGTTTTGTATCAGACTATAACCTTTCTTTTTGTTTTTCATTCTACATTTGCCATTTTTTCTTCCTTGTATAGTTTTTAGTTAAATTTTTTATATTGCTCTAGCTAACTTTGTATTTTGCTTAAATTTCAAGGCTATTTATTGAACTCCTTTTATTCGATAATCTGGTAACTTTAAACTGCTGAATAATCTTGATATATAATTATCTTGGTAATGGTAACTTAATTTACCAAGATAACGAAGGGGTAAATCCTTATCTTTTGATAAATTGGTTAGCTTGTTTAGACCATTATGGGTGTTATCTCAGAAGTCCAACATTTTCATGCAACGTGAGTTGCTTGGTGCAGTATCAGTATGCTTGGTAGATTCAGCAAACAGGAAGCCAAAAGATTTTCTACTCTAGTTTTATCAGTTGTTTATGTGTTTGTCCTCGGACTCTTGCCTTAGACAGCTGTTCTTGTATAGGCATAGCATTTTTTTTACTTACATTGCTTTAATTTGTTTGAAACAGTGGGATAAATCTGATGAAGATAGGGTAGGTCTCATTGGACTGGGATTTGCAACTATAGTGGCCCTGTGGGCATCAGCAAATTTGGTTTCGGTAATATGATTGCTTTGGAGTTTCAATCTATCCTTTCCTTATTTTAAGATCATACCATCTTTCTTATTTTAATAGCTTTGAGGTCAAAGAGAACTTGTCATGGTTTCAATTTTCACCCCTTCATCCTTTTATTGATCTGAACAGGCTGTTGACAAGTTGCCCCTTATCCCAAATGTGCTAGAAGTTATTGGAATACTGTTTTCATTGGTAAGGAATCTGATAAATTTATGTTAAGACTTGTTGCTAAGAGCGCTAGCTAGTTTATGAAGACTGAAAATCTCTTGTTTATTTTCTTTATATTTTGGTCCCTCTTTAGCTTTCAGCTGGATAATATCTCACTGGTACATCTTTATGTTTCACCTTTGCTCTTCAAGGTTTGAACTACAAAGTACTAACTCATATTTTTTTTGCTTCCTTTTCAGTGGTTTATATATCGATATCTCTTGTTCAAACCTGATCGGTAAGTAGAATTCTTTGACTTCAGAGATTGGTTGATGGTGAAACCTGTAGATGTCACTTGTACATGAGATATTGTTCTCCTACTGTGAAGAAGAGAACACTATAGGTGATCGGTCGAACTTTAACTCAATCTGGAGCAACCCATGTCTGAACTTTTCGATTTTTGCAGGGAAGAACTGTTCCAAATCATCATCAAGTCAATATCAGAAATTTTTGGACGGTGAATTCTGCTGCCAAACCATATTTACATGTAGTGGAGGGTGTAATTTCTGAACATAACAGGGAGCCAACCCCGCAGTTGGCATATGGTTTGTGTTGTTGTGACAATTGAAATACAGCGGCATCTTCGTAGTGTAATCTTTTTGTATTAGTGTGAAGTGTGATGTCCAGAGTTACTATCCATAGAAACAACCAAAGCGTATGTGTGTAGATGTCATGGGCAGGTTACAGCGTCACTGTTTCCCCATGGTGCCATATGAAAAATTTCGACTCAAGTTCAATTTTTCTTCTGCTTGTGGGTGTGGTTGCTACTTTTGTTCGCATGTTTGGTTTGGTTTTTTTGTTAGTTTAAAAGATATTATGATGCTTTTATGGAAAGTAATAGTTTTTAAAATTAAGGTAAAATTGTTTGATAAATTTATTTGTATAAGTTGTTGGTAAAATAATTAATATAAGTTTTAATTTTAATTAAAATTATTATAAAAAATATAATTTGGATAGGATATTTTTTATAAAAATATAAAAATTCTCTTTAGCGTGTTTTTTAAAAAGAAAAAAGAAAAAAGAAAAAGTTTCTCTTTGGATTCTTGAAATATTATTTAGCTTTTATTTTGTAATAAAAAAGTTATTTTTTAAAAAATTTCTGAAAATCTTAATTGACTTAGATTTTGATTTTAAAAAAAAATAAATGAAAAAAGGTTAAATCAAACAGACATTCTATTCAAAAAGGTTATGCTCGATTATGTATTCTCAAGATTGGATGCGGAAATACACGAAAAATGTAAACATGTTTGAGCCGGAGGATTCCACTGCCGGCATCCTGTTAACATCAACCTTCAGTTCCTGTCTTCTCCATTAGGACTGCTCTAGCTGATGAGAACTCATTTGTCCCCGTAACATGAACAAGATACCAATAAGGGAACAGAAAAGCATCATCTACATTTGAAACAAAAGATTTACAAAAACATGTTAGTTTTTAGAGGAAGCAAAATGAATCCCAACCCCAAAAACCGTTTGAAAAACTCAGATCACAAAGTTAAAAACTCAAATTTAAAACAATCCAAAGATCAATCCGACTCAAAATTATAATATCTCGAATTAACATTGAAATTTTAGAAATAATTATTAGTGTCATAATAATCCAAATCTTGAACATTCCGAAATTGAAATGATCAGAATTTTTGTGATCGGAACCGAAATAATCCAACCGTCCGTTGACCACCTCTGAGCACAATAACAAACAAAGACATTTGCATAATTGCGTCCTATCTTATTGTTTTCGTCAAGACTGAAATATCATCCTGATGGTTCCATTTAGAGTCAGGAAGACAGGCAGGGGAAGATAGCAACCCAAATTCGTATCACCTCTGTCTCGGTTGTCAGTTGTAAGCCTAGTTTTATGACTGTTCTAATGTCGTGATTATCTTCCAAAACTGCCCTAAAGTTTGGTTGCTATTCCCTTTTAAGTGAGTTGTAGTATCTATCCTTCCAACCTCTTTGGAAATGACATTAGTAGGGGTAAAATGGTGGACTAGCAGTACTTTCAAACATGTGCTGCTTGACAGATAGGCATTTTCCAGAGGATAATTATTCAGTTCAGGATATATTTTCATATTCTCACATAAACTTTTCATATTTATTCTTGAGTGATAGATGAGATGAGGCATGGAAACATACCTTTAATGTTTGTGAAAGTAATGAGTTTCTCAAGAAAATCTCGGAAACTTGACAAAACACACCTTTCCTGCTCTGCGTTGGCATTCTTGATGTCACGGTCCAGAATCTGCTTTGGAGAAATAGGCTCCATGAACTGTTTATGCTTCTCATTACAGATTAATTTGACTGTTCCATGAGGCAAAGTCCTTCCTTCGTGCGCATCAGTAGCACCACCATCTAGATGAAGGTCATCAGGGACCCTTTTCTGAAAATAAGCAGGTCCCCCTTGGCAGTCCTCCTCCTTGGCTCCAAGAGCATCTCCATGCTTGTTTTCTGCTGCATCTTTCACGTCTGCCTTGCCAACTTTGTCTGGGCCCAAAAAAATTGCAGGGTTGTAAAAAAAAACAGCTTTATTTGTAAGTCACTTATATCTCTACGTCTGCCTTGTCAACTTTGTCTAAAAAATAAGTGCAGAGTTGTAAAAAAAAACTTTATCTGTAAGTCACATATATCTTTCTACAATATGAGCTCAAGACTTTGATGCACAAGAGAAATAACCCAGAAAAAGGGAAGGTTGAAAGGTAAGATAAAATGTTTAATTTAAACATTGTAACAAGATATCAAAAACAATAGATAAGTGGATAGACAACAACAATTAGAATAGAATATTTTGGTCCCAACCACAGTATACCTGCAAATTGTTTGGCAGCTTCTGCTAACACTGCCAATCCTGAGCAGACTTTTCTTGTGTCTTCTAGATGAAGGACATCAGCTAACGTCAATCTTGCACCATAATCAGATATCACCAGTTAGATATTGTTTACAAACAAGAATACAACACTTTCGGTCAAGTAAATGAAGAATCACTCAGGATAATATAAACCTGTATGGATGCCTAAAAGAGCCCACCATAGCAGAATTAATGATATGACAAGTAGGCTCAACTGACAAGGTAGCAGACGGACAAGAATTTTTTAGATTATTCACCTGCCAAAGAAGAAAAACTCAGTAACCTATCAGCCCCCGAAGTTTGAAGTGAAGAAAACTTGTAATAGGTGTTGCTCCAACCACAAAAAGAGAAGACAATACTTGAATGTTGCTAAGCATTTGATACCTTCTGAAAATCAGAGAAGCTTTCAATTAGTGTGTCTTTCTCATTTGAATGGAGCTCCAGATGTTTCCTCTTCCTCGATTCCTGGGACAAGCACTGGCCTGATAAACCAGTGGCATTTGATGTTGCAGCAGTAACCCTTTGAGTGTAGATTTTGGTATCAATACAATACTCACCAATTTCTGCCATTAGCCCCTCAGATCCTTTAAAACTCCTGTAAAATTTTCTATTACCAGTGTCCTTCGGAGAAATAGCAATCCTACCCTCACATCCTTTAGAGTTCTCACAGATTTTGGATTTACTGTCATCTTTGCCAGAAGCAGCCATCGTGCCCTTGCATACCTCAAAATTCTTGCAATCCACACATTTGCAGTTCTCAGAGCAGAAGACATTAGCTTGGAAACACTCACAGTACCTCTTGAGGCATTCAGATTTCTTGCAGTGGCATCCCCTCTCGTGTCTCCCCACTGGTGGAGTATCCTCTTTATCGCCCTACTTTTATATCATTTGCAGTTGAAATTGAGAGAATGAATGACAGGAAAAATAACTTCAGAAGATAATAAAAGCAGGTTAGTACATGTGTGACCCGAACTAAACCTGAAAGCTCTCTTGCCCAAAGAAAAAAAGATGCAGAACTATACAGAGGATTTGAACAAAATTTCACTTCTCTCAACCACTGAACTTCAGGGATAATTTACCAAAATTTTCTTGCATCCCCTTTTAAAGAACAAGTAACGATAATTATTTCTCATAAGCCTTGAGTTAGATTCTCTTCTGTTAAACATGTTAATGATCCCTGAAATTCATGAAAGTGACAAGAAATTTTCAGCAGACTAAGCGACCGGTTGAATTGCCGCATGTAGGAGCTTTTATCAAATGTATCCATATGTAGAAATTTCAAATTAAATGTCCCTATACAATGAGTTATTGCCTATATAGAATCAACCCAAGAAAGTAACTGGGGCATTTTTTCTTTTTTTGGAAAGATTTACTTACATACCCCGACATCTTGAGGACTACATGGAGTGCTTGCAATCTTAGGCTTGAAGGCGTGTGGATTACGTTCTAGGATGATTTCAGCAGCTGCTTTCCTCAAATCCCCATTCTCAACATTATTGCAACAATCAGCACAATTACACCCATTACAGTACTCTCTGGAAGCAAAGCACTCGCAATACCTGTCCATTTGTGCATGGGAAGTTTAGAGAGTAATTCTATGAAAAGCAAATGCATTGCGTTGTAGATTTGTACTCTATATGCAAAACAAAAATCATCATGTTGCATCCAATCAAGCTGCAGAGTTGTATGTCGGATACGGGATACAGCCATTTGTCAAGCACCAACAGGACAAAAAACAGAATGAACTTACCAAGACCACTACTTCGGATACAGGGGAAAAGGGAGATCGGTAAACCGATGGAAATAATGGTTGCAGTAATCATAAAGCAAGATATCCACTTTCACCCCTTATTGCTTGTTAGATTACAACTTTTTTGGGATAACAACGCAGGGTTTCATTTCAAGGCCCATCTTGGACAGGCTATCATACATTTTTATTTCACCACTTTAGAAAAACATAGAGAATATAGAAAGATTTTCATCTGGTTTATAACATGCAATTCTGCAGACTTTGGGAATGGCAGTTAAATAAGTAACAAAGAAGCTAATGCATGACTGAAGAAACAGTTCATTTGTCACTACATAAGCAACTCGAATTTTAACTACATAAAATTAAGTAATGTAACTCACAATTTTAAGCATTTGGATTGTTTGCAACCGCATTGTTTTGGACCCTTCGGAGTACCATTGTTTGCTTTAATATTAGCCTGCGGGAGTGGTATTGGTATTGGAGTCTCTGACTTGCTGCTTGAAATAAATAAAAAGATAAAATGGAATTAGATTTTACAATGTCAAAGAAGCTTGCTTTTAAGAGATATAAACGCAAGAAGTTCTATCATTTTCATGAACTTAAACCTTTTGTTATAAGTACCTTTATCTCTGTTCTCTTTTCCCTTTTCCTCCGATTTCTCAGCAACCAAACAGAAAATAAAGCTGATTTTACCTTTCCCCTTCCTTGTCATTTCTTTTTTTAAAAAAAAAAATTTCAACTCTAGTAAACTTAAACCGGGAAAAGCAAGAACTAATTCTTATAAAGAATAAACTCACATAGAGGACAACGCACACCGAGGAGATAAATGCAGCTCGGAGATCGGCTTCACCACCGGCAACGGCGGCGAGGTGGTGATGATGGGAGATAGGCCGAACTCTGTGAAGATAAGCTGCCTAGCCAGCTTCTTTTTTGGTGGGAAATGTGGTGATGATCTCTCTTTAACTGTAACCTTAACCGAATCCCTCGTCCTTTCAACTGATTTGATCCCTTTTGGCGGGAAACAAGGAGTCGCTGTAACTACCTCGATCGTTTTCGGCGGGAAATCTCCATTCTCGATCTCGAGTTGCCGCATCGCTTTTGAGGTTTTCTGATTCACAGTGTACACAGAGGTGAAGTAAGTCGGTAAATCAAATTATAAAAACAAAACTGGAGATTTTATCATCTGTCTGTTTGATAGCTGGAAAATGAAAGAAGAGAAAACGAAAAAGACAGTTTCATGAAGAGAGAGAAAGAGAGATTTTGGAGCGAAAGTTTTGAGTATTTAAGAGAGAGAAAGGGGGTTGGGGATGGAGGGGTGGTTAGGAAGGCCGTTAATTCGGGTGTTTTAATATTGCTTTTGCTATTAAACATTTATATTATAAAAAAAATTTAAATTGTAATATGACATTATATTAAAATCAAAATTTTTATCTTTATATTTATAAAAGTTAAAAAGAGACAAACATTAGGATTAAAGAGATTAATATTTTAATGATGTAACGATTTAGATTAATTGGAGAGTCTAAGTCCCATTTTTATTATTTATATTTGCTTTAAATAAAATTTTTTATTTACTTGATCTTATCATAAATTTTGTGACATCGGTTAAATCAGTTTTAATCAATTTAACCTAATTTTTTAAACTTGTTCTAAATTCATTTAATTATATATTAATAATATACTTTCTGTTACCACATATTACATTATTCCTTATAATTTTACTAATATACCAATATAGTATATTGCTAATATATAATTTTTGACTAATTAGTATATTAATAAGTATACTATGAATAGTGTATTAAGATATATATTATATGTATAACTATAAACAATGGATATTGTATTAATATTTACTATATATAATTATATAGTATATATGTATATTGTATTAATATATTACTATATATAGTTAAAATATACTTATATAGTATATAAGCATACTTAGAAGTCATATAATATATATAGTATAATAATATATTGTTATATATTATAATATAATAACATTAACTCATTAAGTCATTCATATATCAATATATAGTGTATTAATAAGTTATTATATTTAATTACTAATATAAGTTACATTACTACAATATACTAATATTAATAATTTAATAAAACTTACTATGTTAATATAAATTATACTTTATTTGTAATTTATAAAAAATAAGTTACTACAGTCTATAGTCTATAGTGTATAGACTATATATTGTATATTAATAAATATGTTATATAGAGTATAATATATTAATAACTTAATATAAAAATAAGGTAATACAATAAGTTACACTAATATGTTAATAAATTATTAACTTAAATTTAGGGTATAGTTTTCATTATATTTTTCATTATGTTTATTGTTAAATAACTTTTACTATGATTGTATTTATGTCAATAATATTAATGTCTAAATAAAGTGTATTTTAATTTTTATTCTTTGATGCTTGATGATTAAATCTAAGTCATTTATTTATACATAAGTATAGAAAAATGTGAGAGTGAATACATGTAAGAAAAGCCCTCTTGCTGATTAAATCTAGCCCTTCATTCATATGTATGTATAGAAAAACTATGTGAGTGCATACATGTAATAAAAGCCCTTAAAATATACTAATTTCAAAATTGGTAAATTTGGTTATCCGACTTAAAAAATGTTTTATCGAATTGAACCGACTGAACCGAACTTGTTAACCGATTTAACCAAATCAAACCAAATTAACCAAACCGAATTAATCGAATTTGTTGATTAATTGACTTTTACCGAATTTTGCTCACCCTTAAAAGACATGGTAAAAAATGTGACTCATTTCACCAAATTTGTGAATGACAAATATGAGCCAAAAGCTAGATGCATCACTGTAATAGAGAGTTTTGTATTGATTCAAAGAAAAATAGAATTGCTTTTATGAATTATCGTAAAAGAGTATGTATAAAGTTTCTTAATTTGCTAGCTCAAGCCAATCAGAAATAATTTTTAATGTAGATGGATCTCTGGTAATTGGAAATATGATCAAAAGTTTGTTAAAAAGAGTTTTGTTAAGAATGTAAGTTCAATAATGATAAGAAAATATGCAAGACGGGAGTGAATTGGATTTTTAAAAATTCTTTTTAACAAATCGAACTTTTAAGCTTCAAGACAGGGTTTCAAATTGTTTTCACTTAAAAAAACAAAAGAAATAAACAATTAAGTTGAAAATAAATTTTCAAAACTTTTCAAAATAAAGTGTACAAATATATCAAAGTAAATCAAATGTGAATTGAAGAGTGAGTGAGCTGGGAGTTTCTAAAACTTCTTCAAGACAAAAAACATAAGTTCAAATAGTGAAAAGAAGAGAGAAAAAACACAAATTTTACAAAGGTTCGACTTTCTCCATTGATGCTTACATTGATTCTTCTTCATCCCAGATTTTTAAGAATTGATCTTTTGCTCTTCTAGAAGTCGATTCAACTTATGCTTTGGACACCAAATTCAAAATTCCAATTTGCTTTTATCGGCTCCATCTTATTCAATTCTCCACTTTTTTCTTCTTCTTCTTCTTCAAGTTTTTAAGTTTTTCTCTTGCAACTTTGAGAATCGATCACTTGATGCTTAAGAAGTCGATTCTTGCTCTTTTAGTGGCTTTCATATATTCAAGAGTTGGTTTTTCCTTTTCCAGTAGTTGATTCTTCTTGCTTGAACTTGAAATTCAAAATATTAAAAAAAATTTCCTTTCACAAACAACTTCAAACAACTATTTCAAATATCATTCAAGTAAGGAAACATTAAGGCATTTCAAAAGCATTCAAGGATTACTCAAACAATAAATGTTGATCATTTTTGTAATTTCAAAACTCCAATCATTTTCAAGTTAACAAGTTTGGCTAAAATGATAATTTTAGATGAGTTGCCCTTTAACTTAATTTGTGGAAAGAAAGGGATTTAAGTGATACATGTTAGCTTCATGTTTAAGGTTTCATGTTCCATCTAGATGGATTGTTGTTAGATATTATTATCATTTGTATATTGATGAAAAGATTAGTTTGAAGAAATTTTTACATTATTCTTTGTATAGGATATCCCTAACCACAAACACTTGGACCTTATTACAAAGAGTTAACTACATTTGTCTTACAATACACTTTAAAGATGATGATTGGAAATTAAACAAAAAAAATTTAAATTTTGTATAATATCTTGTCATAGAAGTGATGTTGTTGGTAGGGTAATTGACAAGGATTTACATGTTGAAGAATTGATAAGGTTTTGACAATCATAGTTGACAATGCTAGTTCAAATATGTTGCAATAACATACTTGAAAAAAAAGTTCAACCAATTAGGAATTAGTATTGTACAAGGCAAATATCTTTATTCAAGATGCATTACACACATAATTAACCTAGTAGTCAATGATGGATGAAAAGAATTTAATAATTTAGCTACTTGTGTTAAGAAAATAGTGAGAAATGCAAGACAATCACTATCTAGGTTGTAAAAATTTAAGGAATGTGTTAAGATTGAAAAAATTCAAACCAAGAGTTTGTTGTGCTTAGATGTTAGCATTAGGTGGAATTGACTTACTTGATATTAGATGCAGCTCAAAAATTTGAAAAGACCTTTGAGAGGTTTAATGAGAGGGATCTTTATAGAAGTGATCTCTTATTGGGAGATGATACGCCTAATAGTGATGATTGGGCATCTATTAGGAGATTAGTCACTTTTTTATAACATTTTTTCAATTCTACCATGAAAGTTTCAAAATAGTCATATATCACTTTTTATATTTTCTTTGAGGAAATTTGTGAAGTTTATTGTTTTTTGCATGATTAGCGATTAAGCGGTGGTGTTGAATTCAATTCAATGGTTTGAAGAAGGAAGGAAAAGTATAATAACTATTTAGGGGAATGCGAAGAAAATGAATATGTTGCTTTATGCCGTCGTTGTTCTTGATCCTCCACATACACTTGATTTTGAGAAATTCTATTATAGAAAAATGAAGCTGATTTGATGAAAAAAAAAGTAAAGGAATTAATGTTTGATTTGTTTCATCATTATAAGAGAATGATATAGCCCTTGCAATTTGAGCACCTAAGTGACAATAGTCAAATGAGCCAAACAACACAAGGCACTAATGATAGTAACCGACTTCAAGAAAAGAAAAAAGGCTATTGAGTTAGATTTAAAAAATTTTAGGGTTGAAAGTGGATATGTGGAGCAAAAAACAAAGTTGGATAAGTACATGAGTGAAGAGCTTAATGATGGTGATGAAGAGGATGAGGATTTTAATATCCTAAACTGATGGAACGTATATAGTCATAGATTTCTCATCTTTTCCCATTTGACTTGTTATATTTTGTCAATACTTATATTCATTATTGCTTCAAAATATGCTTTCAATATTGATGGATATGCGTGTCATAACGTGCGGGTCCGAGAACCCGACCCCCAGACACGAGTGAAAGCTCTAAAACTAGGAGTTGCCACCAATCTATTTTACTAGGTGCGATTGGCCACCTATTGACTCGATTCTAATCGACGAAGCCTTAAATTAATTTTAAGTCCGCTGAAGAGAACCTTAAACTGGTTTACGATTTTTTTTTTAGATATAGGCTCGAGAGTACGGTTACGCCCGAGGAAGGATTAGCACCTCTGGGACGCTCATTCCATGAACGGTACTATTCTTAACTTATCCCATTCCTTAGTTATTATTCTCTTATTTTATCTCCTATTTAACATAAAATGGAATACAAATGTGAGGCAAAATGAAATGCATGGCGTGAGATAAAAATATGTCGGACGAATAACCTTTTATCGAGGATATTCTCTCGGATCCGCCCATCATACTAGTGGGATCTAAGGTATTCTCTCACCTAGGAAATTATTCGAGAAATTCGCCTTTACAAATTCGACGAATAAATCCCGTCATTGGGGTCATCGTACGTTTTCTTTTAAAATAATATTTTCGTGCATAATGAACCTAATTCGGGCGAAAGCCTTTTATTAAAGATGTTTCTCGAGCCCTCCCATCATACTAATGGGACCCGAGGATATCTTTTCACCTAGGAAACTTTTCGAGAAATACCCACCTTCACAAGATCCTCTGAAGATCCCATCATCGGGGCTTAACTCATAAATAAAAATATTTATATGCAATGATATGCAATATATATATGCTATGCTAATGCAGTTAACTATTTTTAGTATTATTATTATTTAATTATTTATTTTATTTTTACTTTATATATTTTTTATTATTATATTTTCTATTTTTTATTTCTAATTATTATTTTTTTATACCTTACATTTTTTTATTCTAAGTTACTCTTATATTTTCCTTTATAATTAGATAAATTGTTTATGATTCCATTTAATGCTTAATTTTAAATTAGTTATTGTCTTAGATTTTTATTATTATTTATTTATTTATTTATTTTTCTATTTATTTAATGTCATGTATATTGCATTTTCACAAATTAATTATTTACTATATATTCGAATTATTATTATTATTTTTATCATCATTTTTTTTATCTATTTTTATTTATTTATTATTTTTATTGAGTAATTTTTGTATAGTCAAATTCTTTATTTATTAAAAATTTCGGGATCTTGAAATCGAGGCCCTCCCATCGTACTGGTGGAGCCTTGAATGGGATTCCGAACCTAGAGAATATGGGCCCGGGATTACGATTTCTCGCGTCCCGACCGATCATCCCATCATCGATATTAAATTCATTATTAGTATTCTTTTCTTAACTAAATATATCCTCACCATAATATCTTATTTATAGATTCTCTTTTTATTTATGTGCATACTCTATTTAGCCTAAAACTCTTACTTATAAACTAAATAATCACCTAAGCTTATATATTTATTTTATGTATCCATATAAAATTTTTCTTCCTTGGATCTAATTTTACTATAAAACATTTAGTAGATTTATATGAATAACTTAAACATATTCCTATCATTTTCTAACAATTTACTACATTTATTATTTATTTCATATACGTATATTTAATCTCCCTAAGATCTATTATCTATTATGCTAAAGACTTTCACATTTTTTTTCATATATTTTATTTTCCTATGTATATAATTCAGAAAATAATAACACTATCATGACTAATAAATAAAAAACATCATATCTCAACATCAACAGTCCAAGCCCAAATCACTACTTAGTAAGCAGACCCATTACCTATTGGTTTGAGATTGGCCCACTGCTCCAAGTGGATTTAAGATCTGTTAGGCTTTGGTCACCTCCGGTCTAGCCTAAGTCTGAATGGCCTGCACCAACTGGCTTCTTTACTTCCTTCCCCTCCTTCTCTCTTTAATTTCTCTCTCTAATGGCACCGGTTCTCTCCCATCTCTCTAGCACCATCAGCTTTTAGACACCTCCCAAACTGGATCTTTACTGTCACCGGAACTGGTGTCGAGGCACCACCCTTCCTTTTCTTTCTATCACCAGCAACGACTAAGCCCCTCCCCAGCCTACGGTGTCGGCCCGGTCCCCTTTCTCTTTCTCTTTGCCCGAACTAGTCATTCTCTCTCTCTTTGCCCGAACTGGGCTTTACTCCTTTCGTCGCCCCAACAAAATTGGGTTCCCTTCCACGTCGATCTCTTTCTCTCACTCTCTAAAAAGAACTTTCTTCTTTCCTCTCTTCGCCGGTGTCGACTTCACTCTCTCTTCCCATATCCTTTGCCCACTTCCAAATCTGACTCATCTTTGTTTTGCCTGCTTCTCTTCTCTCTCTCTCTCTCTCTCTCTCTTTACTCTGTCGACTTTTTTCTCTTTTTCTCTCTTTCTCTCTCTAAAACAGACGGCACCCCCCAAAACCTAGGGCTCTCTATCCCTTTGTACCTATATTTGATGATTTTTTTTTGTATTGCTTGGTATTTTTTTTTTTTTTTGTATTTGTGGTTGATTCTGGCTGTTAGAAGAGTAGAGAAAATTTTGGTTGTGGTATTCGGCTGCTAGAGGCTAGGATTTTTGATTTTTTTCAATTGTGGTTTTTTGGCTACTAAGAATTCGTAGGGTTTTTGCTTTGAGGGATTTTTCTGGGTTTGTTTTTGGTTACCGCTCTTGATTTTTTTTTGGCTCCTCTCTCCCCTGAGTTGCTACAGTGCCCCCTCCTTTTATACTCGTTTGTCGCTTCTAGAGGGGGCACGCTCCACTACTCTGCCAGACGCGAATTTTTTACGTTTGGCACTGTAGTGGTGGTACTGGCAGGGGCGTCCGCGCTCTACCAGTACTCTTTTTTTTATATTCTAATTATTCAGTTAATTAATTTTTAATTACTATTTAATTTTGATTTATTATTTTTCAAAATTTAAGTGTCTACAGCTACCTCACTTTACTCTTTTCGGTAATCCGAAATAGTGTAAAGACGTAGAGACTGTACTTGACTTAAAATTTTTTAATTCTCTTACCAAAGCTTTTTTTTCTAAGTGTTTTTTTTTAAATGAGATTCCTTAAAGTTGAGGCAACGAAACTTTAAAAATGGACTTCTCAAAATTGAGGCTACGAAACTTTAAAAATGAAACTCCTCAAAACTGAGGCAACGAAACTTTAAAAATAAAACTCTCCAAAGCTGAGACAACATAACTTTAAAAATATAGCTCCTCAAAGCTGAGGCAACATGACTTTAAAAATGAACTCCTTAAAACTGAGGCAATGAGATTTTTAAAAATGAACTCCTTAAAATTGAGGCAACGAAACTTTTAAAAATGAACTCCTCAAAGCTGAGGCAATGAAACTTCTAAAATGAATTCCTCAAAGCTGAGGCAACGAGACTTTTAAAAATGAACTCCTCAGCGTTGCCTTTTAAAAATGAACTCCTCAAAGCTGAGGCAACGAGACTTTTAAAAATGAACTCCTCAAAGCTGAGGCAACGAGACTTTTATAAATCTTGAAACTAATTACCCGAAGGTTTTAGAAGATGCACCTGGAGGATTTAAGAGAATAATGTACCCGGAGGTCTTCAGAATGTATCTGGAGGATTTAGGAAATGTGGCTCTTCGAAAACTGAGGCAACGTAACTTTTAAAAATGAACTCCTCAAAACTAAGGCAACGAAACATTTTTTCTTTTTTGAAATGGTGAAAAATAATCAATTCCTCATCTGAGGTTCTACGACTTTAAAGATGAATTTCTTTCTTTTTCAGTTGTTTTAAAACTTTGAACATGGCAATTTGAATATCCTAATCATCAGCTTTTTTTTTGTGTGTTTTAGAGCCTTCTCTTTGATCATTGGGGGATGAACCGATCACGCTTCCGATCTCTCATCTTCCCCAATTCATTGCTCACAATTGTTTTCTTCATCTATCATATGCATGGTCCAATCATTCTTCACATTTTTACTGTTCTCCATTCTGTTGCTATTTCCATTTCTTTCTTTCTTTTCTTAGTCTTTTCTCTTTCTTTTTTATATTATCGACTCCATTTCATTCCCCGTTAATTATGATCCTTTTTCAAAATATTGCAAACATTTCTTTACTTTATCATGCTCTTTATTAAATATCATTCTAATTTTATGACAAATGCAATGCAATGTACTCATATCTCCTCTCTTGGCAAAATGGAAATGATTATAATGTTGGGAGCAGAAAGGCTATTTTTCATTAGAAAAAAAGAAAGTTTCTACAATCAGGCATAATGATAAGGAATAGGGGAAAACCAATTAATACAAAAGAGATACAGTTCTTTCTTAATGACTGTTCTGATAGATATTGACAATAGCCTCGAAATTTTATCTTAAAGCAGGCACAAGCGTCAGCTCCCTTGTCTTTTGTCTGAACATCTCAGATAATGATTTTCACCCTTTCTGTGTTAAGCCCTTGTAGTATTTGGACCTCTTTCATGTCTAGACCGCCCTTTCGGGTTTTTGCCCTAAACACATCTCCCATACTCAAGCAGCCTTTTCAGGTTTTCAATTTGAAAATTTTTCTTTCTTCTTTTTTTTTACGCAAAATATTTCTTGACAACATCGGCATTCACTGGGTTGGAAAACTCCCTTCCGTCCATCTCTGCCAAAATTAGTGCCCTCCCTGAAAAAGCTTTCTTCACCACAAACGGTCCTTCCCAATTTGGCATCCATTTCCCGCCAGGGTTCTACTGGTTCGGGAGAATTCTTTTCAATACCAACTCTCCTTCTTGGAACTGTCAAGGATGTACCTTCTTGCCATATGCCTTCATCATTCTCTTTTGATATAACTGCCCATGGCAAAGTGCCATCAACCTTTTTTCTTCTATGAGATTCAATTTCTCATAACGAGCGTTAACCCATTCGGCTTCTTCCAACTATACTTCTTTAAGGACCCTTAGGGAAGGGATTTCTACTTCAATTGGTAAAACTGCTTCCATCTCATATACCAAAGAGAATGGTGTAGCTCCCGTGGAAGTTCGGACTGTTGTGCGATAAGCATGCAAAGCAAAGGGTAACTTCTCATGCCAATCTTTGTATACATCTGTCATCTTTTCAATTATCCTTTTAATGTTCTTGTTGGTTGCTTCTACTGCTCCATTCATCTTTGGGTGATAAGGCACTGAATTGTGATGCTTGATCTTGAACTTGGCACAAACCTCTTTCATTATTGAACCATTGAGGTTGCTAACGTTATCTGTGATGATCCTTTCCGGGAGACCATAGCGGCATATTATTTCTTTTTGGATGAACTTGCATACCACTTTCTAGGTCACATTGGCATAAGATGCTGCTTCTACTCACTTAGGGAAGTAGTTAATCACCACCAGAATAAACCGATGCACATTTGATGCCTTTGGGGTTATTAACCCAATCACATCCATGCCCCACATTGAGAATGGCCATGGTGATGTCAATACATGCAATGAATTTGCAGGAGTGTGGATTCTGTCTGTGTATATCTGACACTTGTGACACTTTCGAGCGAAATCTATACAATCCGTTTCCAACGTGAGCTAGTAATACCCTGCTCTCATGACCTGTCTTGCCAACATATGCCCACTTGCATGTGCCCCACAAATTCCTTCGTGAACTTCCTCAACTATTCTCCAAGCCTCTGCTGAATCCACACATCTCAAAAGCACTTGATCCCTACTTCTCTTGTATAAGATGTCCCCATCCAAGAAGAAATTCATTGCCAACTTTCTAATGGTTTTCTTATCATTTTCTGAGCTTTGTTTCAGATATTGCTGAAACTTGAGATAATGCATAATATCATGGTACCACGGTTTCTCGTCTACTTCTTCCTCTACACTGAAGTAGTGTGCAGGGCACTCTCGAAGATTAATCATGATGGGTTGAATCTTAACATCGGTACCAACTTTGAACATTGCTGCTAGTGTGACTAATACATCAGCCATTTGGTTCTCCTCTCGGGGTAAATGGGTGAAGCAAATCTTATCAAAATTTTCAATCAACTTTGAAATAAACTTATGACATCGGACTAACTTCGAGTCGCGTGTCTCCCATTCTCCTCGTAACTGATAAATAACCAAAGCAAAATCCCCAAATACTTTCAAAATGTGAATTTTCCTCTCAATTTCTGCCTGAAGTCCCATGACACAAGCTTCATATTCAGCCACATTATTGGTGCAATAGAAATTGAGCTTGGCTATAATGGGATAATGACCTCCTTCTGGTGATACTAACACAACCCCTATGCCATGCCCCAAGTCATTCGAAGCTCCATCGAAAAACATCTTCCAATTCTCTTTCTCTGATTCCTTCTCACTTGTTTAGCATATTGACATCAAGTCCTCATCCGGAAACTCAAACTTCATTGGCTCATAATCATTTTCTACCCTTTTCGCCAAAAAATCAGCGAGTGCACTTCCTTTGATAACTGTTTGAGACACGTACACAATATCATATTCAGACAACAACACTTGTCATCTTGCCACTTTACCTGATAAGGATGGTCTCTCGAAGATGTATTTAATAGGATCCAACTTTGCAATGAGCCAAGTGGTATGATATAGCATGTACTGCCTGAGTCGATGCGCCGTCCATGCTAAAGCACAACACATCTTTTCCAACGAGGAATACTTGGACTCGTACTCAGTGAACTTTTTACTCAAGTAGTAAACTACTCTTTCTTTCTTACCAGTTTCATCATGCTGTCCCAACACACATCCCATGGATCCCTCATTTACTGTCAAGTACAAAAAGAGGGGTCTCCCGACCACAGGTGATACCAACACTAGCGGACTCAACATATATTCTTTAACCTTGTCAAAAGTAACTTGGCACTCCTCGTTCCATGCCCTAGGATTGTGTTTGCGAAGGAGCTTGAAGATTGGGTCACATTTGAGTGTGAGTTGTGATATGAACCGAGCTATATAATTTAACCTTCCTAAGAATCCTTTAACTTCTTTTTGCGTTTTGGGAGGAGGCATATCACGGATTGCTTGAACCTTATCTGGGTCAACTTCTATTCTTCTTTCACTAACGACGTAACCAAGTAACTTTCCTGAAGTGACTCTAAAAGTGCACTTTGTCGGATTTAATATGAGCTGAAACTTCTGTAACCTCTTAAACAACCTTTCAAGATTGGTCGCATGGTCCTCTGTTTTGTGAGCTTTTATAATCATATCATCCACATACACCTCAACCTCTCTGTGCATCATATCATGGAAAAGAGTCACTATGGCTCGTTGATAAGTTGCCCTAGCATTCTTCAAACCAAATGGTATTACCTTATAACAAAAGGTCCCCCACATAGTTATAAAGGTAGTTTTTTCTCTATCCTCTAGTGCCATCTTAATTTGGTTATACCCTGAAAAATCATCCATAAAGGAAAACATGAAATGACTGGTAGTATTGTCAACAAGGGTGTCAATGTGGGGTAAAAAAAAATTATCTTTTGGGCTTGCTCTATTCAAATCTCGATAGTCCACACACATTCTTACTTTTCCATCTTTTTTAGGCACTGGGACAATATTTGCAACCCATTCGGGGTACTTAGCTACTTCCAAGAATCCTACATCGAACTGCTTTTTCACCTCTTTCTTAATTTTCAACAGCATTTTAGGTTTCATTCTTCTCGATTTTTGCTTAATTAGTTTGCATTCAGGTTTCAAAGGCAGTTTATGGCCTACAATGTCTGTATTGAGTCTTGGCATATCTTGATAGGACCATGCAAACACATCTACATATTCATGAAGTAGCTTTATTAGTTTTTCTTTTTCAGTCGGCACCAACATCGTACCAATTCTAACTTCTTTCTTATTTTCTTCATTTCCCAAATTAATCGTTTCAAGTGTCTCTTGATGTGAGACAATTTGTCTCTCTCCTGTTCTACTAGTCTTAACAAGTCCGGAGTTAAATCATAATCCTCTACGTTTTCTGTATCGTCAAGTTCGTTGACACTTATACCTTTTTCAAAATTAACCTCAAAACCACTATCACTATCATCTTCGCATTCATTATTTGGAATCTTGGAAGGTAAAGGGAATTGAAAGATGTATAGCTATTGTATAGATAAATAGTCAAAATAAAAGGGATGAGATGACAAGAATGGAAATGATGAATCATGAGGGGAGATATGAGAAATGCACTACGCATGTCAATTTATTAGAATGATAAATGATAAAAAGCTCGATACATAAAATTTTCAATGCTCTTGGACATAAGCACAGATGTTTAGTTTGCATTACTTTGAAATTGAATCACAAGTGACTAGTAAGCTCATGGTGGTCCAGCTGCTCAACTTCAGCTCAGATGGTCCGAGGTATGTAGTAGGGATCCCCTCCATATTTTCTAGCTGCTCTTCGTCTTTCTCCGTTACATATATTGATAAATCAGAAAAGACTTCCCTTAATGCTGACACTGATTCTCGGCTCCCAACGGTGAGTGATTCAGGAAAGATGCAACCTCTAAACCAAAATGTCTCGTAGAGATGATGATATATCATTCTATGGTTTTCCAACCCGTGCCCCTTAAAGCGAGCCAACCTTTCTCTTCTTCTTTCGGCTATCATTTCTTCCCTTTCCTTCTTAGTCGGCTTATATCCTAGGCCAAACCTTTCTTCATTTTTGGTAACACGTATTGGCCTTTTAATGCCTTGCAGCTCTTTTCTCAGTTCTGTCCCCGCTCGATATCCTTTCCCTACTATCTGACTGACAGCCATCTTGGTGGTTTTGGAAAGCCTCGAAAGGGTAGTGTGGTTCCTTCTCTAACATATGTGGTGTTAACAAACTTAAAGGATCGAAAGGAACATTCAGGCACTTCTTCCGCCGCTTCCACGTAAGGAGTATCCGCTGGCTTGCTTATGAGTAAGTCCTCTTCCCCGTTAACACATGCAATCTTCCCATCCACGATGAACTTGACTTTTTGGTGAAGCGATGAAGGTATGACCTCAGCTAAGTGGATCCAAGGTCTTCCCAACAAATAATTGTATGAAAGAGCGATATCCATAACCTGGAATTCAGTGGTAAAGGTACACAGGTCGATTTTTATCGGTATCTCAATGTCCTCTACTACTTTTCTCCTCGTCCCATCAAAGGCTCTCACAATCATCTAGCTTTTTCTCATGTAAGACATGTCGATGGGTAAGCAGGCCAAGGTCCTCATGGGCATCACATTCAATGACAATCCGTTATCAAGCAGCATTTTTACGACGGTACAGCTTTTACACTTAGTAGTGATATGCAAGGCTTTGTAGTTTTCCCTACCTCCAGAAGGGATTTCTTCATCACTAAAGGATATTATGTTACCCACTGAAATGTTCCCAATGATGTAGTCCAAATTTTCAACTGAAATGTCATGATCCACATATGTTTGGTTCAGAATCCTCATCAAAGAGTTCCTATGTGGTTCCGAGTTGAGGAGCAAAGATAGTAGTGAAATACGAGCAAGCAACCTGTTCAATTGCTCGACTACATTGTACTCATTATGTTTAATGAAATTGAGGAACTCGACAGTTTCTTTTTCCGTCACCGACCCTTTTGAGCCATTTGTCGATTCTTAAGATTGCACTTTTCATTCTCTCGGATTTTGCTCTTTTTCTTTTCCCTTCTCCTTCCTAAGATTCTCTAATGCCTTCGGTGTATAGCAACGTTTGTTGCGGTAATCCCCCCAACACCAGTTATATTTGCAGCATTATCTTGAGATTCGGCCATTCATTTCCCCGCATTTGAAACCTGTACATTGCAATTGTAGTTCCACGGGACAGCTTTATCATCTTTGTAGGGGAAAGGTTTAGGGACTTCGATGGTCATTTTGGCATGGGTTCTATCTTCCACAGACTCTCCTCTTGGTTCATAGAAAATGGTTAAAGGTTTTATCTTCATTGGGTGAGTGGACTCTTTGGCCATCATGTTTACTGCTGGCCTTGAGTCTTCCACGTAGAATTCAATCCTTGATTCGTCCATCATTCTTTGCACTTTCTTTCAGAAAGAACTACAATCTCGAATTAAATGCCCCACACATCCTTTGTGATATAAGCAGTATGGTCCTTGGATATCTCTTGAGTCATTCACATCAAGACATTTCGGCTAAACCTCGAGCATATCGGCCTTTACCAAGGCTTCAAACACTTTCTCCATGGGGGTTTCCACTTCTCGAATGTTCCTTTTAACGTACACCTCCTCTTCGATTGCATTTACCCCTGCCCCAGCATGATTTGACAGTGGGTTGTTGTTAACATTCTGTTTCGGCTTCTTTTCAAAATTCAGGATTCCTGTCTTGATCAACCTTTGCACTTTATGCTTGAATGCTGTACAATTCTCGATCGAGTGACCTTCGATTCCATAATGATAATCACAATGGGCGGAAGCGTCATACCATCTCGGGAATGGAGGTTTTAATGGCTCTATGTATAAAGGTGCCACTAGATAGTTTGTAAATAATTGAGTGAAGAGTTCAGCATATGGGATTGGGATTGGGTCAAACTGCACTTTCTCTTGCTTGTTTCGCCATCCTCTTGATTCACCGGCAGTATGGTTGTTTGAAGGTGTTGTTTGTTGTGTGGTTGAAGCTGTAACGGGTGTGAAAGTAGGTGGGTGGATATTTGTGGGGTAAGGTTTCCGTTGGATTTGAGCATATGGGTACAGGTTAGAAAAGGCATTTGGCATGGGTGGATATAGGTATGGGCTTTGTGAAGCGTTATTCACAATTGGGTAATAGAGGTATGGTGGATATAGTTGGTAAGGGTTGTAGCTTCCTCATTGGGGTTGTCCCGAAGTGATGGCTTGGGCTTCTCCTTCCTTCTTCTTAAAAGTTTCCCCTTTTTTCGTGTGGACCTCATCACCTCCTTCTATCTTCCCTTGCCTAATGGTAGTCTCTATCATCTCTCCTAAAATCACCATATCAGTGAAGTTCTTTGTGGCACTACCAACCAATCGTTCATAGTAAGGGGCTCGCAAGATGTTAACGAACATCACGGTGGTCTCTTTTTCAATCAATGGTGGCTGAACTTGAGAAACCATATTCCTCCATCTTTGAGCATATTCTTTGAAGCTTTCAGTGGGTTTCTTCTCCTTGTTTTGTAAAGAAAGGCGATCCTGAGCTATATCTGTAACATGCTTATACTGAGCTACAAACACCTGAGCAAGGTCCTTTCATGTGTGAATTCGATTGCGGTCCAGTTGGACATACCACTTTGCTGCAGCACCAATGAGGCTATCTTGGAAGTAATGCATCAAGAGCTTGTCATCATGGGCATATGCAGCCATCCTTCTGCAATACATGGTGATATGTGTGACCAGGCACTTGGTTCCATCATACTTTTCAAAGTCTAAAACTTTGAATTTTGGGGGTATAACCACATCTGGAACGAGACAGAGTTCGATTGCATCCATAGAGCAATACATTCCCATTCCTTCTATCATGGGTAGTCTCTCTTCCAAAAGGTCAAATTTCTAGTGGGTATCAGGATTGTCCTTCTATTCAACGGATCCACACTTGAGCTTCTTTTATTCTTTCGGATCGTCCATATTAGGTACAGAGATGGGGTCTAAAGGACTTGCCCCTCTAATTGACCTTTGTTGGGCATAAGTCGATGGTGACCCTGTAGGCATTGGCATCCCAAAGAACGGATATTGTCCTATCGATGGCATGGGGATAGACGCATTTCTTGCTGGTGGTGGTGTGAATCCTAGTGGATATACAGGGTCTGTATTGGCTTCTGTCTGTTGAACATCTTCTGGTGCACGAGAACTCCCCGTCACTCTCTTCTCTTTATCTATCGACATCAACTCCAAAATCTTTGACAACTGACCCATAATCTCTTCTTGTTTCTTCTCGATCTTGTCCATTCTCTCCGAGTGTTCGTCCCCCATGATCTTAGAGTGAGCTCTTGTGTTGTATTTGTGTAGGGTTCGTTTCTCTGGAATTTTGTTCTTTACGGGCCAAATGGATAAGTTAGAATTTTATGTTGATGAATGCATTGTCATTTGTTATTATTTATATGAATCATGCAACTATGATGCAAGTGAAATGTGTTTGAAAAAAATAGGAAAAACATTAGCCATCCAACATTACCATAAGAAAATCCACATCCATAAAACTGAAATATCCGATTACATCATTGTCTAAAACCATTACAAAACTACCAAAAGGAAAAATCAACTTTGTCATATTGGTCCCTAACCATCCTGAGGTGATCGATCAACCGCTCACTCAATTCATCCCTCGGAAGAATCTATCGCCTGAGTTCTTCGGTCTTGTCTGCCATTACTTGCACTCTAACTGCCACTTCTCTCATTTGTCTCAGTATCCATCGCATTTCAACTTCTTTCCTTTGAAGGCTCTGTGTGCACGAATCATTTCTTTCCTTCATTTGGAAATACTCTTACTTTACTGCATCATACTGTGCCTTGTAGCCCTCCATGGCAGTTTCTATCAAGTCGTAGTCATTTTTCAACTCTTGGATAGTTTGTTCTTATCTTCGTACCTCGTGCTGCAAAGCATTGTTGACACTTTGGAGTTCTTGCATTCTGGCTATTAGAGAAGAATTTGCCACGTTCACTTCCTTAAACTTACTTTGCCACTCATCCCGCTCTTCCAAAGCCATTTGTACCTTTCTAATCGTCTCTTTCTTCACTTCTTCTAGTTCATCCTCATGTCTCCGCTTCATATTCATCATCTCCTTTTCAAGTCTTTTTCTTGTCAACTCGCTCTCTAGCAGAACATCTTGAGGTTCTGGGTTTATGGGATGTTTTGATGGATTTCTTGGGGGGCATACAACATTTTTCACCCTTTGGTCGTGCCAAGTATCATATCCTGTGGTGACTTCATTGGTAAACCTCCCTTGATCCACTCGACACGTTTTCTTCCAGTCTTGTGCAATTTCCTTAATTTTTTTTAGGGTTTTCAGCTCTCCATATGTAAACTCTAATTGGTTGAGCTGGTGAGTCATGGGCACGAATTGCTCAAATCCGAATTGTCTCCGTATCATTATCGGTGCATAGCTAATGGCTCCTCATGGTCCCATCAGCGGCACCCACGACTTGTCTTCGTATTTATACATTACTTGCATTCGCGGCATCCATGGAGCTCTCCAAGTCACTTCAACGCTCATTAACCTCCGGAGCCTCGCGACCCACTCTTCTTTCTTCTAATAGTCGGGTCATTCACTTTCGTAGAACTCAAGGATAGGGCGACTCGCAGATAGAAAAGGCTTTCAAAATTTGCTCTCTTTGCATTCAAAATGGCTTTTGATCTATATGGTTAAGAGTTGGGCACATCCGATGAATCGTCCCTCGCCTTTGCGCCGACAGAAATTTAAGGATCTGAAGGTTTCAGCTAAGATGGATGGGGCCGAGTTGATGCTCCTCGTCATCTAATCGAAAAAGTCTATGACTGATACCTCTACATGACCTAGAACCTTCGGGAAGACCACTAAGCCATAGATTGCCATCACGAAAGTTAGGAAACCTTGTTCATCCTCTATGTGTTTTTTAATATATCCGTTTAAGAAACTCCACGGAAGGCATTCTGTGTCTCTTTTCTTCTTCAGGTGCTGATCCACTTCTACCGTAGTCATTCCTAGCAACTTGGCCAACTTTCACCGATGTCCCGTCTTTTGGGCCCTCCAATAGATCTTGTCAGGCTGCATGTGATCTATCCAGAGTAGAGAGGAGTACTCTTCTATGGTAAAGGTCATGTCCACCTTGTTAAAAACAAAGCAACGGTATGAAGGATCCCAAAATTGGACGATGGCTCGAAGCATTTGGTCATCAACAAGTACATATAGGAGCCATGCAATGTGTCCATACTTGCTCTAAAAATTTTTTCGGTGAGCACATCTCCATTGTTCTCAAATTTCTATCATCTCTATGAAGTCATTCTGCTGAAGGTCCAAGTGAACTCTTTCGGGTAAAGTTGGGATATGTCCTTGGGTCAAACAATATCCTTTTTCTTGTTGAATCTGCCCTATCTGTAACTCTATCTCATAGTCATTTCTATATATGTTGAGTGGACTTGCTGATGACGATGCCATGGATGTAATCGGGATCTCTTAGGTTGGATGTTGTGTAGCCAATATTTCTCCTATATGCAATTACAATGTATGCGAATGAACATGTAAAATGCCAATGACAAGAAAAATAAACTTAAGTTAGTATAGTAAAAAGAAAGAATGAAGTGTTAAAAATAATGAGAGAATTATAAGCAATATCATGGGTATTACTATCTACTCCACGATACTTTATTATCTCGTGGCATAATTTAAAATAGAGGGAGTGGAAGAAATTCCTTCATGTGTACCTATTTATGGGGTATATCCTTACGGGTAAGGCCTTACCTAGGGTTAAGCTGTTCTCGGTATTCTATATGCTAAGTTGGGATTATAGACAGAGCTAGGGTTCCCAAATCGTTCCTCACTGTTGTCCACGCTGACTAGTAAGGCACCCCGGTCCTCACCCATTACAAGCTTCAAACGGACTAGATTCGATTTGAGTAGGAGTCTTCACTAGCCCGTGCGGAGGTTATCACCTCACGAGAGTGTAGTTACTAAACTCCCTCCTAAGAAGGACATAACCCGGGTGGAGGGTTTATGCATGAATGCAAAAAATGTGCTGTATGTGTGAAAGAAGACATCGATTTTGGACCAATAATCTCACATCCCTCTATCCTAAACCCCCACAATTATTAAAAGCAATAAAGTAATAAATGCGAAATAAATGAATGCACCAAACAAAATATGCATAACAAATCATTAACACTAAGGAAACATCGAATTATTTAAAGTCTTGGATAACCTATTATTATTTAATGGTTCGACGCTCAAAAATCCCCAGTGGAGTCTCCAGCTGTCATAAAGTGCGGGTCCGAGAACCCGATCGCCAGACGCGAGTGAAAGCTCTAAAACTAGGAGTCGCCACTAATCTTTTTTACTAGGTACGATTGGCCACCTATTGACTCGATTCTAATCGATGAAGCTTTAAATTAATTTTAAGTCCGCCAAAAAGAACCTTAAACTGGTCTACAATTTTTTTTTAGATCTAGGCTCGAGAGTACGGTTACCCCCGGGGAAGGATTAGCACCCCCGGGATGCCCATTCCATGAACGGTACCATTCTTAGATTATCTTATTAGGCTTTAATTTTTAAGTTCACTATATTTTCTTAGTTATTATTCTCTTATTTTATCTCCTATTTAACCTAAAATGGAATGCAAATGTGAGGCAAAATGAAATGCATGACGCGGGATAAAAATATGTCGGATGAATAACCTTTTATCGAGGATATTCTCTCGGATCCGTCCATCATACTGGTGGGATCTGTGGTATTTTCTCACCTAGGGAATTATTTGAGAAATTCGCCTTCGCAAATTCGACGAATAAATTTCGTCATCGGGGTCATCGTACGTTTTCTTTTAAAATAATATTTTTGTGCATAATGAACCTAATTCGGGCGAAAGCCTTTTATTAAAGATGTTTCTCGAGCCCTCCCATCATACTGGTGGGACCTGAGGACATCTTTTCACCTAGAGAACTTTCTGAGAAATACCCGTCTTCGCAAGATTCTCTGAAGATCCCATAATTGGGGCTTAACTCGTAAACAAAAATACTTATATGCAATGATATATATATATATGTTATGCTAATGTAGTTAACTATTTTTAGTATTATTATTATTTAATTATTTTTATTTTTACTTTATTATATATTTTTTATTATATATTTTTTTATATTTTATTTCTAATTATTATTTTTTATATCTTACATTTTTATTCTAAGTTACTCTTATATTCTCCTTTTATAATTAGATAAATTGTTTATGATTTCATTTAATGCTTATTTTAAATTAGTTATTGTCTTAGATTTTTTATTATATTTATTTATTTATTTATTTTCTATTATTAATATTTTTTTT
>NC_030855.1:17227569-17275414 GCF_000208745.1 Theobroma cacao
TTTTTTTTTTTTTTGTATTTGTGGTTGATTCTGGCAATTAGAAGAGTAGAGAAAATTTAGTTGTGGTATTCGGCTACTAGAGGGTAGGATTTTTGATTTTTTTCGATTGTGGTTTTTTGGTTGCTAAGGATTCCTAGGGTTTTTGTTGTGAGGGATTTTTCTGGGTTTGTTTTTGGTTGCCGCTCTTGATTTTTTTTGGCTCTTCCCTCCCCCAGGTTGCTATAGTGCCCCCTCCCTTTATACTCGTTGGTGGCTTCTGGAGGGGGCACGCTCCACTACTCTGCTAGACTCGAGTTTTTCGCGTCTGGCACTGTAGTGGTGGTACTGGCAGAGGCATCCGCGCTCTGCCAGTACTCTCTTTTCTTTTCTTTTTTTATATTCTAATTATTCAGTTAATTAATTTTTAATTAATATTTAATTTTGATTTATTATTTGTCAAAATTTAAGTGTCTACAATGTGCTTGATGTATATAAGAGTTCTTTAACTTCTAAGTTGGTACAAGTTCTTAATTGTGCTTAAGATTGACTACAAGAATCATCATATCTAGATTCAAGTTATATCGAGGAAGAAATCGAGGAGTTTGAGAAAATCGATTTAAGTAATATTTTACATATACATACTATTTAATCTTTCTTCTTTATAAAGTTATTATATCTTAATTTTTTTAATTCTTGTTTAACTTTGCTTTTGTTGTTTTTGTTTATGCATTTTTAGATCTTCAAGAATTATTTTGGAGCTGATAATTGATTAATGAAATAATGACAAAAAAGTTAAATTCGGAAGATTTTCCTATTAGTTAACACTTTTTTTTTTTACTTTTTAACTTGTTAATATTTGACAATTAACATGTTATTAACTCATTTTACTCTTTAAAACTTTTTAATATCTGTAGCTGTGACTTGTTGTTGCCTGTTGGAACTTCTTGTTGATTTGATTTGATTTGTGCTTTTATTTCGCTGGTTATAATGTCTACTAGTTTATTGGTTCTGTTTTATTGGTGTGTTTGTTTGCTTATGGTTTATTGGTTTATTACTGATTATAATGTGCTGCCTATGAAATGATTTGAATACATATTTGTAACTTTGAATGTGATGCTGGTGAAGAGGATACCGAGTATGTGTTTTTTTTTTGTATGATTTTGATACTAAAATGACATTTCTTATTTTAATTTACCACTTCTTTTCCCTTGTTTATTTGAGGTAATTACAAAAATGTCAGCCATTGTCAATTTGCCGTTTTAATTTTACACGGTACAAATCACGCTTCCTGAATTTGGTAAGAATAAATTCTATTTTACTATGTAAAAAACTTATGTCACTAATTTATTTTATTTTAAATATAAAAATATTTTATATTTCTTTTATTTTAATATCAAAGTAATTTTTTTTTTTCAAAATAAAGTTATATTAACCATAAAAAAATAATATATCAATAATTTTTCAAAATAAATTACTAAATAAATTCAAAAATAAAAATAATCATTAAATCGGTTAAAAAAATTAATCGACTAAAATCTATTAAGTGCCAATATTGATTTAACTGACTGTTGGCTGACACCCATCAGTAAATAAATAATTATTGGCGGTTTTTAAAATGAAAAAGAAATTATTCATTGACATCTCTTTCTTGCACTAAAAATTTCAGTCCCATGCAAACGACGACGTACCACCTAGGATCAATCAGCTTCATCAAAAACTGAAGAAAAAAAAATAAAAAAAAGGGAAAGTTACAGAGCAAAGTAGATCGACCCCATTGTTCCACCGAACCTCTCTTTCACTCTGTAAACAAGAATTTTGAAACCAGTCTCCATGATTTGAAATCTCAAATCCACGCGCATTATTATCAGGTTCTTCTCTTTTTTCTGTATCGTTTCTCTTAAAACGAAAGACAAGTAGAAATCTTGATTCCGTAATTTGAATCTCGCGTTATCTTTAAAATAATTCCTTTCAAATCGATTTAACTGCGTATCCTTCTTAGTTCAGGTGTCTTTTTCACTTTCTCTGATTTACTTATAACAATTAACGATTAAATAATAATTACAACGGTGATTTTTCTTTGTTTTCTTTCAATTCTTTCTTTTTTTCACGCTTAGTTTCTCATTCTCGACATTTTTATTTCTTTGAATGGATCGTAATTCTTTCCTTTATTCAAGGTTCGATTTAGATCTTTTTGGATTCTGATTTGAACAGTTTGGATCACGGCATTTTTCTAATTATTTTTTTTAATACCGAATTTGGGGCATGTCAATGTAGGGTTTCTCATGTCCTTGAGTCGGTGGATTTGAGTTTTTGGATCGAGTTATTTTAGGTATTTAAAGAAGGATGGCTTGGTTTAGCGGGAAGGTGTCCTTAGGGGGCTTTCCCGATCTAGCCGGGGCGGTGAATAAGCTCCAGGAGAGCGTGAAGAATATTGAGAAGAATTTTGATACTGCTCTCGGGTTTGAGGAGAAGTCTGAATCCAGCAGCAATGAAGGTATTTTTTTTTTTTACGTTGTTCACACTGTTAGTATTTTATGCAATCGCTTGTATTTGAATGGGAGTTGTAGTGTAAACCTATGTTTTCGGCATTGTGATATTAGATTCTTGTTGATGAATAAATGGCTGCTGTTATAATCGTTGAAAGAAACTTTATGAGAATTATTTGATCATTCAAGCTGTAGTTGTAAGTTTGTGTGTTTTGGGATGGTGGCATGTTTCAAGCATGCTGCTTTAATTTCATCTTGTGGGAATTTAATTAGGAAAACTAACTAGTAATTTGTCTGTGCTTACCCATAGTAGTGCTAATTTGCTGGTGCATGTACAAATGCGAAAATAAGAATGGAATAATGAAATACAAGGTTTGCATTGTTGACAAATTGTTGTTCCTGAATGATCCTGTGAAGGTCAATTGTTTTACTATTTTGTTTGAGATTGGAATAATGGAAAATAAGGAATTGTAATCTAATGACTGCTTTACTTCCCCATTCTTTGTAATCTCAATCCTACTGATGGAGTTTGGACTTACCTAACTCGGTTTTCTTCTTCTCTTTTTTAAAATGAAGTTATCTCCATATAACTGTATTTTGGCATATACCCTTGCATGAAAAATTCAATGCTGATCTCTTACTACTTAAAAAAGGGAACATACTTGTGAAAGAAAAGAAAAGATGTATCTAACTGCTTATTCATTTCGATCTAAGAATTTTAAAATTGAAAAGCTTATTAAATCACTGTTGTTTGGAAGTTATTAGTGAGTTTTGGACAAATCATGCATATGACCTACCATCCACATTCATTCCAGGTTCAGGATTGTGGTCTTCGGACAGAAAAGCACTCTTTGATCCAGTTATGGCCTTGATGGGCCATAAAAGTGAGGAAACTGCTGTTGAATCATCAGGAAAACTTGAATCCTCACAGGCTCCACCAGAAGTTGAGGAAAAAGAAGAGGCTGAAACTGACAGGTCACTGCATTCTCCTGACCAAACCACTGCTGAAGAGGATAAAAGTGCTGTCCAGGTAGAAAAAGATGATGAACATTCTGAGGTTGTGGAGAGTTCAGATAATGTGTTTCCAGACCCTGGTAAAACTGAACCAGAATCAGAACCAGTTTCTGTTGAGCCTTCTGAATCTACCTTTCAGAATGTTGAATCATCAGATTCACCTGACAATGAACAACAGAAAGAAAGCTCAGGATTGGTACCTTCTGAAAGTGCAGACTCCAAGGAAGCCAAATTAGAAGCTGCAGAAATAGACCAAGTTGAGGATGCTATGGCTGTGCCAGCAGAGTCAAGCAATGTTGTAGACATACATGAAAGTACAGATGAACAAAAGCCACAAACAGAAGACGCTTTAGAGAAAGGTTCTCCAGTTAAATCCGAAGAATCAAGAGATAGCCAAGCTAGTGCTGGTGGTGGCCCTGATGAGCTAGAGTTCTTGCGTTCACATTCTATCACGGTTGAGGAGACTAAAAGTGCTCATGAATTTTCGCTGCCCAGTGTGGTTCCTTCAGATGAGGTTCAAGGGATGGTTTCTGAATCTGTTTTTTTTGAAAATGATGCAAATACCAAAAGAGTTGAAGTGGATCAGCGGACTAATGATAGTGAGACTGATGCTAAAGAAGAGCAATGCTTGAGCTCTGCAACTACCATGTCTGACTCAGCAGATTCTATGCATGAATTGGAGAAGGTGAAGATGGAAATGAAAATGATGGAATCTGCATTGCAAGGTGCTGCAAGGCAAGCTCAGGTATGTCACATGCTCTATTGTTTTATATAGGCAGCATGCACGTATGAAATTGACTTGATGCATGGTTGCTGTTCATTCAGAAGTTCATTGATGGCCTGTTAATTGTGGATGAAGCTCTTGAGCAACTTTCCTTCCCTTATTCTTTCTGTCATTTGCATCACTTCTCCTATATTGACTAAAAGAAAATTATGTATGCTAGATCCTTTATGATGGTTCACAACATCAGAAAGCTTGTTTCTTTAATTCATTCCTTTCTTTTCAAGAGAGAAGGGGGGAAAGGGGGAGGGTGTGGTTCTTATACTAGTGTGTATTTCATTCTTTGCAAGGGTGATCTTCTGAGATTAAACCTTAGCCTTCAGCTTTTACCTTCTATAACAATATGTCCTTACAACTAAAATTAAACAGGGAATGTTTATATGGTATACTTCTCTCTCTTTTTTTTTTGGTTATGAATTTTCACTTCCTTTCTCTTCCATGCATCTGCTGAGGATACCTTATGCTACATTTATCTGAGCGGGAGGGCACTAAAGAAAAGAAATATCCTTTTTTATTATCCATTTTGGTTGAAGTTTTATGGTTATTTGCAATTTCAATTTGTTATCTTTTCAGGCAAAAGCTGATGAAATTGCAAAGCTGATGAATGAGAATGAGCAACTTAAAGTTGTAATCGAGGATTTGAAGGTATGTATGGGCATTTTTCTTCCCCTAGAAATTTTAACATTGTTTGGCTTTGTCTCTGTGCTAGTGACACTTAAATGTGTTTTATTCTTCTCTCTGTTGATTATCAGTACGTTGTGAGTGCATTAACCTTTTGAACAGCAGTGAACATTTAAATAGAGTTTAAAAAGAATGAAGGACAGCATTTCTTTTTCAAAATCCAAGTTTTCAATTAGAAGATTCATCTTGAAGGCTGTTAATATAATAATAATAGCTGTGTGCCATGGCTAATGTATGATGATAGATTGATGCATAGCTGGAGATCTAATCTTCATGTTCCATTTCTATACATTTTTTATAAGATCTATTAGTGTATTAAGGAAGGCCTCTTATCATATATGTTTTACTGTTGCTGATCAAGCTCTCTTTTTTTCTGCATATGTGTTTTTACTCCATGTATAAAACTTAATCTAACCTAATACACCTTAGAATCATCAATTGGTAAATGTGTCTTTAAATTGGATATCTTAGAGATGAAATATGGTTGAATCTCTTATGTGAAGAAATTTTTTATCATATATTATTCTGTCTGATGTTCATCATAGATTTGAGGCATCCCCAGTGGTGGAGTTCTGTTCCTCTCTAGTAAATTTCGTATGAGGCTTCTGATATTTGCTGTAGAACACTGGTTCGTACGGATTCTGAATGTGTAGTCTCTGAGTAGTTAGAATTCTGTTTATGCAAACCATTCTCAATGACGGGGACAGTTATTCTCTCTGATTTTTATTTATAGCTCAACTTTCTTGGAGAAGTTGGTAGCAGCATTGTTGGTTGGTTCAGTTCCTTGTTGAATTAATCTAATGATGTAAAAAGTACTAATTTGTTTAAATGAGAAACACTTATATGTAGCATTCAAATTGTTGAAACCTTTATCTTAATTGTTATAACATTGTCATTTGTTTCTAGTTCTTCTAATTTTCATTTTTTTTTTAAATACAAGTCAATCACTTTCGACCACATTCTATTCCCTTTTTCTGCTGCTTCTAGTTTAATCTCCCAACAGTTGAAGAAATGAGTGATAATTTCTAAATTAGATGATTAGAAATATACTCCAATGTCTCTCTCCTAATAAAAATATAAAATGTAATTGCAAGTTAACAGCCGAAAATTGTGAAACAGAGAAAATCCAATGAAGCCGAAATTGAGTCTTTGCGAGAGGAATACCATCAAAGGGTTGCAACTCTTGAAAGAAAGGTATGGGCAAAAAATCCCTCTCCTCCATTACTTTTTACTTCTTTCTCTATTAATTTTCTGTTTATATTTATGCTTGAGATATTTCCATTGAGAATTGTTAGGACTTTTAGCCAAGAAGTAAATTGTTGTCGAAATTTTGAAGTGTTGATTATGGACCTTGTTGTTCCTCAATTGGTGGACAGAATGACCCTGTTACCAGTATAGCATATTCTTGCGTATGTATGACAGCGTACTAGGCCTTGAGCTGCACAGGAAGCATTAGCCCTATTCCATTCCATTACCCCAAGCCCCATGAGGTTTGAATCTAGGACCTCTGAGTTGAAAGTCCCAGCAACTTATTTTTGGGATGTCCCCATCTGGACTGAATAGCATATCTTTAAATGCTATGTGTGCTTTTAATGATCTAGCATACCATCTTGCCTTAGCATGCATCGGGCAAGCTCTTCAAAAGTTTATATATTCCAACTTTTTTATTAAGATGCGGCCTTTTTAGCTACTATCTTCATTGTACATTTTATATTCAATGCCTATCAATATATGGACCTTGCACTCAATTATCAGCTTTTATGCTCTTTTTTAAGTGCATTGAGTGGTCAAAATCGATTGAAGAAGGCAAGCATGATATAAGTTGGTAATTTTGAGTATCTAGTAAAATTGATTGCATAAAGGCTCTCACCATTTTCCATAGTTAGTAATTGCAGTTATTTCATCATTCAACATACAAGGTATTGCAGCTAGTTCTGAATCAAGGTTCAGTTAGGTTGAGCTTTATCATATTGCATTCCATAGAGCTAATTGATAATTTCTTGTTACAGTGCATTTCTGATGTAAAAGAAAAAGAAAAAGAGTATATAACCGAGTTCAATTCAAGTGCTTATGGAAATCTGTTATTAACGTTTGGTAGTGTCTTTAGCCACAGTTACTATGTTAAAAAATTAATAATTTTATTTTGTGGAATAGGTTAACAGTTAAGACTTGCACTTTAATTGTCGCAATATCTTGACTCAAAAGGAAAAGTATTGTCTGTCATGTTTTAGACATCTTTTACAGAGTGTATTGGGTTAAATGTATTGTTGACTACATGTACAAGATTAAATACAATAGGAGGTCAGAACATGGACTCATCTCAAGTTTCTAGCAATGCGTTTTCTTGCTCTTTCTCATTCTCATAACAGCATCAATGATAAGGTGATATAATGCTTAAAGTATCTTATGTATAACAGTATAGCCATCTTTCTCAACGACAAAAATGAAATTCTGCCCTTGTCAAAAGTTGCCTCCCCATGATATTTTTGCATTTTTCTTTCTAATTGCCCTGCAATTTTTTTTATTACCAATCAAGAAGTTTCTTCATGAGATTTGTTGCATTCAGGGTAGGTTTAAAAAGGTGCTAAATGGCATATGTAGTCTGCCCCCTTTAGTTGTAATTAATATTTAGTTGAAATGGTGTCAATGCATTTCTATGCTTTCATAGAAGATCATGATAAGTGGACAGATTTTCTGGGAAAACATTGTGTCTTTTTCCCCTCAAATTTAATATTTTTTATCTATAGTTGTCTCTCGGCATGTGTTTTTCCAGGTTTATGCTCTTACTAAGGAAAGGGATACACTTCGGAGAGAGCAGAATAAAAAAAGTGATGCTGCAGCTCTTTTGAAGGAAAAAGATGAAATAATTAATCAAGTGATGGCTGAAGGTAGAGTTATGAAAACTCCTGTTTACATTTGATGCAATGTTCTGTAATTCTTTTTTGTCCAAAATTATATTATTTTCTTATCTTAGATTGTTGTTACTTGTTGGATAGTCCTCATGTCAAATCGTTATAGTGGGGCTTGTGTAAAAAGGGTATTATGGAGAATATATGGACATGCTTCATTGTTAAGAAATAATATGAGTTGGATTATCAGGCAACAAAGTTGAAAGCAGGTATAGGTTGTATATATAGAGGATTCTACAAAGAAAATGGTTAAATTTCTTCATGTATAGCACCAATTCCTTGCTCACCTAACCCTTAGAATTGAACTCTAATCTAAGGGAGGCTTTTAGAATTTACCACAAATGGGATTTTAGTGTAAAAAGAGTACTCTTTGGTGCATCTACTTGAGTTTGTGGTTGAGATTTAGTTGGTTAGATGATTCTTGAGAAAATATAATCCACTTGTTTGTTATGCATTCTTATTGCGAGATATTTGCTTATCCTCTCAGGTGAAGAGCTTTCAAAGAAGCAGGCTGCTCAAGAAGCTCAAATTAGGAAATTAAGGGCTCAGGTATGATAACAGGTTTGATGGTTCTGGGATTTTTCTGGTAAATATTCTTTGTTCTTTATTTCTCTTCCCTTTCTTACTTTTCTTTTTCCTTGTATTTTTGTGATACTAGATTAGAGAGCTCGAAGAGGAGAAGAAAGGCCTAACAACAAAGCTTCAGGCAAGTGCATGTCTTAAAATTGGAATTTAGTTGGTTAATTAGCTTTTCTCCCTCCTGTTACTGTAGAATTCAAGATAATATGAGCTGTATTCTTGCCTCGTTCGATTTCTAACCTCCCTTGAGCAAAACAATTTCATTGAGGTTAATGGATTTTTACATAGTATCACAAGGCTTAAATATGATTTACTTATATCATATAGTTTTATTCAATGTAGTTGTGAAACACTGCTTGTTATAGATATTTTGTTTGGTATTCTGTATTCACACTTTGTTCATTAGGATGCTTGGTTTCATACTTGGTATTTTTTTGGTTCAATAGGCGGAGCGTCATAGAACTACCAGATGCTGTTAATTTATTAAATCTTTTGTTCTGTAAAGTTAGCCTTACACTTGGATTCTCATACTATTGATGCTGTTTATTCACCTAACAAAACTTCAAAAAGAATAAGAAACACTGCTTGTTATTTTTAATGTTCATTATTACTTTCTTCATTTTTTTGAAACTGATGTAAACAAATTGTACTCAATTCCATAAGACCTGAGACGAAGTGGAAATTCCCTACTCCTAGGGGATATTTTACTCTTGACCTTCTACAATGTACCATTTTTTTGTCAAAGAATTCCTTGAACTGCATAAAAGGATTTCTGTCATTAACAAATGAATTCCTGTTAGAAATTACACTTTTCTTTCCACTTGTTTATCATGCATGCCCCTTGTTCTTGCTTTTAGGTCGAAGAGAACAAAGTAGAGAGCATCAAGAAGGACAAGACAGCTACAGAGAAGTTGCTGCAAGAAACAATTGAAAAACACCAAGCAGAGCTTGCAGGTCAAAAAGAATTCTATACAAATGCTCTAAATGCAGCAAAGGAGGCTGAAGCACTAGCAGAGGCACGTGCCAACAGTGAAGCCAGAACTGAATTGGAGAGTCGATTAAGAGAGGCTGAAGAACGTGAAGCCATGCTAGTACAGACACTGGAGGAATTAAGGCAAACCTTAAGCAGAAAGGAGCAACAGGTTTTTTCTTGTTTAAATCAATATTCAGATTTGATAATGCAAACTGATGAGAAATATGATGTTGTTGTTGTTTTCTGATTTTGTAGGCAGTTTTTAGAGAAGACATGCTTCGCAGGGACGTTGAAGATCTTCAAAAGCGTTATCAAGTGCGCTGATCTTCTGCTGACTATATAGATATTAAAACCTTTACTTGATACATTTTCTTTCAGAAATTTGTTTCAAGCAGTTCATAGCTCTATCTTGTTGTTTTCTAGGCAAGTGAGCGTCGGTGTGAGGAGTTGATTACTCAAGTTCCAGAGTCTACAAGACCTCTTCTAAGGCAGATTGAAGCCATGCAGGTGAAATATGTTTTTCTGATGCATTCTTAACAAACTTCTAGGGACTATTGGTCCTTATATTTATGTTAAATGTGTTTGCATACTGATTCTTTGCTCTAATGTCAATAGGAAACAACTTCCAGAAGAGCAGAAGCTTGGGCTGCTGTGGAGAGATCTCTAAACTCTCGTCTTCAGGTGTCTAGAATGTTGTTGCATGTTATGATATCACATGTGTGAAGTTTATACATAGTCCTAACTTTTTCTTAATATTTATTTATTCTATTGAATCTACAGGAAGCAGAGGCCAAAGCTGCCGCTGCTGAAGAGAGAGAGCGATCTGTGAATGAACGCTTATCTCAAACCTTATCACGAATTAATGTTCTTGAAGCTCAGGTTCTACTTCTGTGGCTGATTTATTTTTATGTGGAAACATTTCTACTTATCAGCTTAAACATTTGCTTTGCTTTGCTTCAGATTTCATGTCTTAGAGCGGAACAAACGCAGCTAAGCAAGTCCATTGAGAAAGAGAGACAGAGAGCTGCTGAAAATAGACAGGAATACCTAGCAGCAAAGGAGGAAGCTGATACTCAGGAAGGTCGGGCAAACCAGCTTGAAGAAGAAATTAGAGAACTGAGACGGAAACATAAGCAAGAGTTACATGATGCACTTGTGCACCGGGAACTTCTACAGCAGGTTGTGCTTTTGATTCATAGCTGAAATTATGTTAATTTCTTTGCTTCTATTTGATCAGGTGGGACATCTCCCTTTCTTTGTCTGTAGCTTCTAAGGGAGCTCTCTTTAATTGAATGACCTTTTGTGATTTTTTTTTTTTTTGAACTTTGATGGTAAGAAAGAAGGCAATGTTGTATTCTTGACATGATTGCATATTCTAAAAGTTTCATATATAGTTTATAGTACATGAGGCATTACTTGAGTGTTTTTTATGCCTGTATGAACTTAGGAAACCCTCTTCCCATTTAAACTGTTAGTACTTAGATTTGATCTTATGGTTCAGTTTACAGAAGGAAGCTTTTGGTTTGTGACAGGAAGTGGAAAGGGAGAAAGCTGCTCGGTTAGACTTGGAAAGGACAGCGCGGGTACATTCTGTGGCTGTGTCTGAGCAAGCTTCAATATCAAGGCATAATTCTGCTTTGGAGAATGGTATGATACTTCAAATTATGATGTAGTTGATCTTTGTGATCTTCTTTGCTTATTGTGTGACTGTGGTGCAGGAAGCTTGTCCCGGAAACTCTCTACTGCTAGCAGCATGGGAAGCATGGAGGAAAGCTATTTTCTACAAGCATCTTTGGACTCATCTGATGGTTTCGCTGAAAAGAGAAATATTGGAGAGGCAACATTAAGTCCACTCTACATGAAGAGCATGACACCTAGTGCTTTTGAGTCTGCCCTTCGTCAAAAGGAGGGTGAACTTGCATCATACATGTCTCGTTTGGTATGAATTATTCTTTGAGCTCTTGAATTAAACTATATTTATCACTACATGTTTTCAACCCGTGTGCTGTACTGGACATTTCCTGGTTTGAGTTAATGATTAAATAGCTAATATTAACTAACTCTGTTTGTTGTTTACTTCAGACTTCAATGGAGTCTATCCGTGACTCTTTAGCTGAGGAGTTAGTCAAAATGACTGAACAGGTGAGTTTTCCATCTGCTGCGGAGTTAAAGTGAGTGAGGTTTTATTTATCAATATTCTAGTCTGTAGTTTTCTCAAATCATTGCCCTTAAACATTTTTTTTACAATGGCTGCAGTGCGAAAAGTTGAAGGCAGAGGCTGCCACGCTGCCTGGAATCCGCGCAGAGCTAGAAGCCTTGAGGCGAAGACACTCTGCTGCTCTGGAACTAATGGGTGAACGTGATGAGGAGGTACATGCCCTTTTAAATTTGTACTCCCTCTAATTGCTAGCAAACAAAATTTTGCATTCAAGGATGTGTCATGAGGCTTACCGATATAATTTTGATGTAGGGTATCAGTAGATCATTAAGCAGAGAGACTGCATGAGCTTTGCTTAACTAAATATTATGATGAAAATGAATGTTCATAAGCAATCTATTTTTGAGTATCATGTCTCATTGAGTGTCTGGATTTCTGACTCAGTCTGGCTTTCCAATAGTAAAATGAGAAGAACATGATATGATAGTGTTGTTACACATTATGTTCTTACGTTTAAGTGGTTGCATCTATCCAGCTGGAGGAACTCCGCGCTGATATTGTAGACTTGAAGGAAATGTACAGAGAACAAGTAAACTTGCTTGTGAATAAGGTAATTTGTTTTACGTAAAGGTTTTATTTCATTGTTTTCGTTTGCTGCTTATTTATATTCATTATTTGTAGTAGTTAGTATTATTAATTTTGCTGATTCGACATCTGTGTTTGAACAGATCCAAATAATGAGTTCTTCGAATGGGTAATGCCTTGTAAGCAAAATTTTGGTTGGGTGGTAATTCCGAGACTTGATGTGCATGGTATAGTTATAGTAGATCCAGTTAATGCAATGATGATTCAAAAATTTTTGTTCTTTATACTCACTAGTTCAAGGTTGTGCTTTGTGCAAGCTTTTGGTTCATAAGGTATTCAGGGAGCATGGCTTTGTCAAACTCAAATAAATATTTATTTTTATTTTATAGTTTGTTGTACAGAACAAATTTTAATGTGAGAAATCCGTTTTCCTTGTTTAAATATATAAAAATATGTAATAAAAAGGGGACATTATTTTATGCCATAAAATGATGGGCTTAGAATATGTTGCATCACATTTATATTACATGAGGAGAAAGTAACGTGACTTTTCCATGTCACGGGGAAGTAAAAGGAATTTTTTGAACAAAATTAACTACTCTTCCGATTCGTTTCACTTTGGGTATATATTTTGAAACCCAAACATTACTTGATTAATAAATTATTTTATGAATAAATAATATTTCATTTATTTTCTAAAATATATTGGAAAATATGAAAAAATATTTTATTATTTTGATAATAAAATATTAGTTATATGTGCAAGTTAATTCGAGCTCATGACAACTTGAAAAGGAATGCTCAGTGGACTCAACCCGACCTATGGGCATCACTGGACATGCAAGTGTATTAAATTGTTAAATTTACAATTTGATACATAAAAGTAGTTTGGAAAATTAATAACGCATTTTTAATTTAATAAAATACTGGTATATCAAATATTTTAATGTTATTTTTTTAAAAAAAAATTAATCAATATTTTTTCATATATATATTTATTTATTAAACATTGTAATGCTTTTATCTCAACAATGATATTTCATTGAAATTATAAAGTGATAAATTATTTTTCCAACAAACACATTCTATTTAAATCTTGAAATAGTAAAAAGGTAACAAACGACGGCTGAGGCTCGCATGCAGGTCAGAATATCGGTCTCCATGTTTGGGGTCTTGCTCTCATGTTTATTACTATGGCAAGAATTAAAAAGGATTTAAAGGCCATCAATACCCGTCCTTATCATACACGACGCCAGGCGGGCTTCTTCCCTAGCGAAGCACTTTTAACGTTTACACATTCATATGCTAAGGGATGCGCACATGGCCATGGGCAACTTTGAAAAATTGTACTGGGGGTTCGTTTTTTGAATAAAAGTTTGATTTTCAAAGAAAATTCCTAACTGCACCATGAAAAAGGAAATGGAAAAGGGGAGCTTAGGTCTATAAAGCACTAGCTCCACCTTCAGGTGTACCTCGACTAGACTAACTTGTTAGAAAGATTTTATTGGTAGTGATTGGTTTTGTGGTGCTTTCTGGGCTCTACCATGCAAAGCATGCCTTGCCACTATATCTTTGGTATCATTATCTTGCTCCATCTGGATCAAACATGTGTTTCCCAATTCTACTCTATCTATATATACATAGCCAAAGTCTATAATTTCATGAGATCAGAATGCAGACCATTTGATAGAGGTCAGTTTCTGGATAGTGCCTGTAACCACATCAATCATGTTCATCTTAGAAGGTGTGGAAAGAGTTTTTCATTTTTCTGCAATAGCTAGGTTTTTATATATCAACTCCACTCATTGTCTTAAATCTCCACTTGCTCCAAACATTTATGGCCCATAATTATGTTATTAGGACAGATTACATCTTAGCAACAAACGGGAGAGAGATAAAGTTACACCAAAGATTAAAAAGGAGGAAGGAATAAAAGAGAAAAAGAAAAAAGCCAAATAGATTTTATTAGGTCCGAGTCAACATTCAAGAATGTTTTAAATATTCTCTTTGGGTAATGAAGCTTTTATAATTCTTGGTGAATCCTGGAAGGTCTGATGCATGGGAATAAGTTCAAAGGCATAACATGTACTTTAGACATAAGAAAATTGATCCAATTCTCCCAGGAAATTTGATAAGGTATTGGTAGGTGACATGTGACTGCGTAGAAGTAAAAGACTTTCTCCTCTGCTTCTTTAATTTGCCTCCGAAATATAAATGGCTAGCAATGGATCAGAGAAAGTTTCATCACCACTTTACAATCGAAGGGGTAAGCTTGAGTTCGAGGCCAAGACAAAATTTGGAGTTGCCCCCCAGTCCCACACGCCTCCTCCTCTTGTGTAAAGTCATTACATAAGAAAAGATATTTACCAACAAATCATTACATTGATAATGGAAAAACGCCATGTGAGGATGAGGTGAAAAGATCAGAATTCCCACCACACTGACTTGATTTTGACACACCAACTGTATCCCAACTTTCTAATTCGTTAGAGACAGGAGGCGTCTGCACCGCCAAAAGCACCACACCTTCCCTCTCTTGTTCGTCTCCCCGCTTCCAACAGCATAAGTAACATAAAATAAAAAAAAATAATTAAAATCATAAGCACCAGCCGCGCACGTTAGCATGGACCGCTGGTTGGTTGTTTTTCCTCCTTCCCCAAAAAACGGTTTCGAAATCGTCGCTTGGATTTCCTTGTCTTCAGTTGAAAGCTGACGATTACGAATACTGACGCTTTTCCAAAAAAAGAGGGAGTGAGAGTGCGTATGTTAGCAACAATCATCAGGCACCTAAGCCCCTTCCTTCCCGGTGCAATATAGCGACCTGTCTGTTTCCTTCTTCCCTTTTTCTCCTTTCGCCATTTCTGATTCCTCTCTTCACCTCATTTTCAAGCTCTTATCTTAATAAATTCTAAAATCGCCATTCTGGAGCATTCCCAAAGCTAATGCTCTCATTTCTAATTACAGGTATTTATTTCTTCCTTACACGACGTGTCGTCTTTGTGTATATACTCAGATGCTTCTCTATCTTTGAATTCTGTACTTTTTTGGAACTAAATATGTTTGCTTTCCAGTGTTCTTTTTCTTTTTCGTCTTGAATCTTTTCTTTCTCTCTTCAAGTCTGAAGCCAAAAATGGTGAGAGTTTCTTAAGTTTTGATCTTTGCAAAAACGGTGCCGTTTTTCAGCTCAATCCAACTCCTCCTCTGTTCCTCAATCATTGATCTTTTTTTTCTGTTCTGTTCTTTCTCTGTTGCTTTGATCCCCTATAAACGACAACGTTTTGTTTCTCTTGCTTCAGGCGACTATTCAGTTTCTCTCTCTCTCTCTCTCTCTACATTCTAACAAATTCTGTTTTTTCTTTTTGTTTTTTCTTTGCTTGTCAGTTTCTAAAATTTGTGTTATTGTGTTAAGTACTGTACCAGATCTACAGTTAAATACTATATCTATAGGATTTTTTTTAACATTTCCGATCTCTTTATTCTTTTGATCTTACAATCAGTCCAACTTAGTAGTTTGATGAATTAATTTATAAATAGAAGTGCTCTCTTTGATTTTATTTTGCAGTTGACAGCAGAAAGTTTTGTATTTAGTTCTGGAGACGGCGCCTATAATAACATGGCAATGCGAGGGCGACACCTCGATGCTTATTCCATGTACAAGCGTGGTTCCAAAGACTATATCAATGCCCATGACAAAGAACAAGGTTCAGGTATTCTTCACTTTGCTTCATTCTTTGTTATTTTTTTTAATAATTGCCTTCGTTTGTATGAAAAAGGGGATTAATTTTGGTTTAATAATCATTAATTTATTTAGAAGACACTTAAGCAAAGGTTTTTCATTATTGTTTGTGTTTTGAATTGGGTGCTAAAAGTTGTATTTTTAGTGATTAAGATAGTAATATAGTTAGCCAATTTATAACCTTTTAAAAAGTGCAAGTTGCCATGAAGTTGAAAGTTTTGTTTTTCCTTTATGTTATGCTTTCCTATGTTATGGGTTTAGTTATTACCTCATCGCATATCTGCATGAGTTTCGCTCCAAATTTGGAATGGCTTGAAGTCTATCTTTTTTTTTTTTTTTCCATATATTAGGATGGGGAATATTTATATGTTATAAGCATTTTCTGAATGAAAGTTGTCTGTATTAGTTTCAATTGTACAAGTACTGACAGTTTACGGGTTCTCTATGTGGGCTTTTAAGCACGTTTGCTGAATGGAGCGGGCAAAGATATTGGAAACCCTTCTTGGAACCGTTCGCTCCCACATATACTCGTGGCAACCTTATCTTCCTTGTTATTTGGTTACCATCTGGGGTGTGTTCATTTTGGGAAATCTTTTGTTGGAATTTCTGGAAATCCTGGAGATACTGTACTCTTAACGTTTGCTATTATTAATGCAGAGTAGTTAATGAAACACTTGAAAGTATGTCACATGACCTTGGTTTTCATGGGAATACCATGGCTGAAGGTACTGGTGTAAGAATCTGTTGTTCTTGTCTTATTTGAGAAATTGCTCTAATTTGTTGTTTTTTGTTGAAATCAAGGTCTGGTTGTAAGTACATGTTTAGGGGGTGCCTTTGTTGGATCGCTGTTCAGTGGTTCGATTGCAGATGGGGTTGGGCGTCGCAGGGCATTCCAGCTATGTGCTTTACCTATGATAATTGGGTCTTCAATGAGGTAATTGCACATTTTTCAATTCACCTTAATTTCAAGCATTTGTGTGCTAAATTTATCTCAAATTGGCTGTCTATTAGCCTTGAATGCTTTTTTATGATATGTCTATAAGGGTTTATTCAGAAAACTTTTGCAGATTTTAGCTCATTTTAATATTCACAAGGCAAAAATTCAGTTTAACTAATAAAACTTATGTTGCTAATATCCATCACCTGCGTTTAGAGTGCCTGAGAGATATTGTTGAGGAATGTTGAGTCCCTCCTACCTTTTTCATTTAGTTCTCATAAAAGCAAATTAAATTTATACAGAAGAAGTAAGAGGTACTCCTTGGCGGCTTGCTTGCAGTCTTTTAAATTGATAATCGTAATAAAGTTCCTCATTCTACATGCTTATATAATTCCAAAAATATTCTTGCAGTGCAACAGCAAAAAACCTTTGGGGCATGCTTCTAGGGAGGTTATTTGTTGGAAGCGGAATGGGTATTGGCCCACCTGTTGCTGCTCTTTATGTGACAGAGGTATAAGAAAGATGGTTAATATAATTTTTTCTGTGATATTGCAGGGTCTTTTCTTCTATTCTTTCCCTATTTTCACATGGTATATTGATTCTTTTACTATCCATGCACAGGTTTCTCCAGCTTATGTAAGGGGTACTTACGGAAGCTGCACTCAAATTGCTACGTGCCTAGGATTGATGGGTGCTCTATTTATTGGACTCCCTGCTAAGGAAACTGAGGGTTGGTAAGAAACGATAAGTGAATTAGTAGTAGCTTTAGAATTGATAATCAACAAAAGTTGTTTTAACTGTTATTTATGGCTATTTGAAGCAAATTTTACAACAAGACCGTCATCGCCACCACTATAATGATGTGCTTGGTGGCACATTCTCTTTTTCAAAAAAATGTGACCAAAACAACATATTTCACAACTTGGTATTGTGCTTTGGTGGCACATAAATTGATATCATATTCCATAACTGGTTGATGTGGGCAGGTGGCGAATATGTTTTTGGGTATCTGCTGTTCCTGCTGCTATGCTTGCTCTTTTTATGGAGTTTTCTGCAGAGAGCCCTCAGTGGCTTTTCAAGGTCATTTGCTTTCCCTTCATATTCAGTTATAAGGATTTTACATTGTTCTTCTCTTATTGCATGTTCAGCATCAGTTGAGCTTCACCTTATCAAACAATATTTAGATTCAGGTAGAGATGCAAATGTTATTAAAAATTAGGAAAAAGAAAAACAAAGTTCAAATTTTGTTTACATTTTATATTAGTATATTCTCTGGAACTGTGAACATTCGTCTACATATATTATGCATAAGCACTATTACTTGAAAAACTAAGAGGCAATTGCATTAAGATATAATGATTTGAATATAAAGCCGTTGTGCAGTTACATCTTTGTGAAAAAAAAAAATCAATTTTCACTTCCTGGATTTAGATCTGAATTAAATATGTAAGTAAGATCTTAGATGCACCTATGTTGCTTGTGCTCTAGGTGTTGAGAACTCATTATATTGTTTTAAACCAAGTCTTTTGAGGCAGAAATTTTAATGTGATGGACCACAGGAGAATGTAATATCCTGACAGGGAAAGCAAGACTCAAGTCAGAGTTGTAGATTATGTTGACTGCCACTATTCTAACATCATCTCTTCTAGGATTGGGAATCTCAACATTTTTTTTTTTTTTTGCTTTTAGTATATGCTCATTTCTCCTTTATCTATTGTCAAAAAAGAAGAAAATGAAGATATAAGCAGTTTGATATCCTTTCTCTTTGTTTATCTTCAAGTAGCCTTTCTCAGTAGACTCTTATAAACTTTATAAACTTGCTTCAGAGAGGAAGAGGTGCTGATGCTGAAGCTGAGTTTGAGAAACTTTTGGGAGGACCATATGTCAAAGGCGCAATGGCTGAATTGTCAAAGTCAGATAGAGGGGATGAGGCAGATACAGTCAGGTTCTCAGAGCTTCTTTACGGCCGTCATCGTAAAGGTGCACATGCTAATAATTTGCAGTAAGACTTATAAGTCATAGTATCTATGTTTTTCGTTCTAAATGATTACTTGTTAATTTCTCCATTTGCAGTTATTTTCATTGGGTCTACCCTTTTTGCTTTACAACAGCTCTCTGGTATAAATGCTGTATTCTATTTCTCATCAACTGTCTTTAAAAATGCCGGTGTACCTTCAGAGTCTGCAAACATATGTGTGGGAATTGCCAATTTGATAGGTATAAATGGCTACATTACCAAGTATTTAACTTACGCATCATGGTGGGGTGTTTCGTTTAGTGTTCTGTTTATACTTCTTCAGGATCATTTGTTGCGTTGCTTTTGATGGATAAACTGGGAAGGAAGTTACTTCTCATTGGAAGTTTTTCAGGCATGGTAAGGAAGAAAAATGTTTGCAGGTCTTTTAATACAATTTTGATATTTTATCTAATCTACCCTTTATGCTTTTGTTTTTTCAGGCAGTGGCTATGGGTCTTCAGGCAACTTCAGCTAGTTCCTTAGTCTCGAGCAGCAATGAAGTTTATATGTCTGTTGGAGGCATGCTGTTGTAAGTTTTTAATCTTTGAATAATAAAATGTTTCATTTTGGAGTGGAGATAAGCTTATTAAACCTCAAGGCTTTGTGTCACTTGGGATATTTACAAATATCTGCTTCATTCATCATGAGATGATGGATATCAGACTGTTGAATGCATTACAATTTGCCACTCGAGAAAAATGCATCTTAGGACATGAATGGGTCATGTCTAGCATAAACTGCTTAAATAATTTTTTTCTAGTTCAGTGGTGCCATAGACCATGTTTAAAATGCACCCTGTTACAGGCTTTAATGAAGGCTATTCAAAAGAAACATCTATGTCTAGCAACTTCATTTTGTGGGGTGGCATTCTCTGAATACAAACTTGATGATGTGACAATGCAGGTTTGTCTTGACCTTTGCAATGGGTGCTGGGCCAGTCCCTGGTCTCCTCCTATCAGAAATGTTTCCTGGTCGGATTAGGGCAAAGGCAATGTCAATTTGCATGGCTGTCCACTGGGTAACCAGTTTTAACTCTTCTTCCTCTTACATTCTGCTGCCAGACAAGGGATTTTAATTTTTTCCCTATTTTGCTACAAGTTAATCAATTAAAATTGCCTGAATATATATTTTTTTTGAAAAGAACCTGAATAGATTGTTAGGTATCTCAATCAATTGCGGGTAGGTTTTCTTTTTTATTGGTTGATTTTGTAAATTTAATGCTGTTGTTTATTTAGTGAAAGCATTATATTAAATCTAGAGGTCCCATTGGACAGTTTCCTAATATCTCCTAGTAGTGATGCTTTTATGGTAGAGGTGTTGGTTTTTTTTTTCCTTAATTTTGTCTCGTAAATTTGCAAACAAGCACTCATAATCAGTTTAAATGCATTTGGAATTATGATTAATGGTGAACAGACACTTGACCATTGTGCAATCTCTCTCTTTTGTTTCTCCTGCTTTCCTTACCTCCTGTGACTGTCTTTTGGTCTTTGTAACAGGTGATAAATTTCTTTGTTGGCCTGTTGTTTTTGCGGTTACTGGAGCAGATTGGACCATTAGTCCTGAATACAATTTTTGGCACCTTTTGTTTGCTGGCAGTAATTTTTGTGAAGAAAAATGTGTTGGAAACTAAAGGAAAATCACTTCAAGAGATTGAAATTGCATTTCTTCCACCAGAATAGAGGTATATCAGTTTCATCTAATTTTCTGAACCGTGTGAACTTAGTACATTAAGGCAAAAGTTAGGTCAACCGATCTTTAGTTCAAAATTCGTTTTGAGTATGGTTGTGGGACTCAGAACCCCTGTAGTTTCAGTCAATCAGGTTGTCTAGTTGCCTGCTTTAAGGTTGTGAAAGAAACTTGGAAATGTAAAGATTGCTAAAACATTTAATAGTTTAGAGGGAGGGAGTTTGTACAGCTTGATTCTGTCCGTCCTTCTGAATATGTGGGCATTTTGCAGGGAGCTGCTGAATATTAAGTGGTTCAATGCACCCATGTCTCTTGTATCAAATTCTGCCTGGATACAAATACAAAGATACAGACTTTGCTGAATGATGTCATAGATGGAGTAATTGGAAAGAACACATTCATTCAGTGCTCACTCTCCAAGGCCCATGTATATTCTATGAGCGTTTTATTTTTTTTTTTTTTGTGGTCTTTTTAATACTGGGTGAGCACATTTCCTGCTGGAAATTAATGTAGCATACACATCCAAACGGGTTTTCACACGGAATAATATGTTCAGCTTCAATATAGTTAATCAATGATAGAACCTCTTTTTTTAAAGTGTCTCCATGCTCTTATGCTTTTGTTGTTAATGAATTGCTTATTTTGATTCTGAATTCTGTGAAATAAACTTGATTTCAGAAACTGTAGTCAATATTTTTAACACACACTTACAGGTGCCTGTTAGCGGGCAGGTAATGAGGTTTTTGAAGTGGTCAAAATCAAATCAAAGGTGATTTACTGGATAGTATAAAATAGAGGTTTAATGGTTCAATGATAGCCTGTTTGGTCCCTGCAAATGTATTATTATTGCACACAAAGCATTCTCTTTGACAACAGCATAAAACTATTTGCTTTTGGTAGAAGGAAAAAGCAATCGGTAGTTACAACTGCTAATTACAATTTCATCGAAGAAGAAAATTAATTACGTTATGTTGTCTTATTTTTTATCATTAAAATATTGAATTTGTTACTATCGTCGCTAAAAACTGCACAAAACAATAGATCCGAATCCTCAGTTGTTGAATTGCCAATTCAAGAAAGCATAACAAATGTCTAATGTATGCTACCTGATTTATTTTGTTGTTCGTTGTTTTTGTAGACTTAGTCAAAGGTTTTGGGACTGCTACCATATTTGGGTCTTGCAATTGCTTTTGTAACTACACCACTGTTGATGGTCTTTATAATTCTTTTTAAACTAGATTTGATTTGATTTTTTGTAATTAAGATGTAATTGGTTTGTCTACTTTTTTATACAAATGGAAAGTTAAAACAATGATATCAGTTTATTATACTTTTTCTTAGATTGCATAAACATATCAACAAAATAAAAAGATTTTCATATACTTCATATTATAAGTAAAAATTGCATTCCATTACAGTGTTTCAAGATCTTCATATACTTCATATACCGTTCCAGTCTACCACCAACATTTCCATATGTAATATCAAACAAAAAATAATAAAATATTCAAAAAGTCTCTATATTATAAAGATTTTTTCAATCTAATTCTTATATTATAGAGTTTTATTCAATTAGTTTCTATATTTTGTAATTTGATTTGTCTATGATGTGACAAAAAAAATTTTTTTGACACATTAATAGTCAAATTGAATGGAGTTAAACAGAAGATCCAATTGTATAAAATGTCAAAGTATAGAGGTTATATTGATCGGTTTTTGAATGGAGGGGCTAAATTGATAAAAAAAATTACAATAGAGGAACTTCTTAGGTAGTTTGACCTATTTCAATAATAAATTATTAGTATTATTAAAATTTTAATGAAAATTAAAAGATTAAAAAAGGAAAATGAAAATAGAGAAAAAATAAAAAGAAATTAAATTAATATTTTAATATTAAATCTTAATATTTTAAATTATAATTTAATAATAACATATTATTAAAAAATAATAAGTTCTAAAATTTTATTAAATTATAATAAAGAGAATTTTTGTCATTTTTGCTTATGCTTTTATTATTTCAAAACTATTCTTATTAATTAAATATTAAAATATTCCTATTAACCAAACATTAAAATATTACGAGAATGTCGATTTTCATGGCACTAGCATTTCATTCCATGAAACTATCGAACGAACAAAGGGCCCTAATTCCTAAACGTGGCGGCTTTCTAATTCGTTCCCACGAGTGCCACTGGCCACTGCCACGTCCTTTCCAAGTTTCCATCAGCATCAGCTCGTTTCAAGGGGAAACAGGGCTTAAATTAAACCCTCCTCAAAACTCTTTCATAAGCTAAACCTTTATTCAAATTACAAGCTCTTGAATTGATCATTAGTCAGTGAGGTATTCTCTTTTGTGTTTGTGTCTCCTTATTCCTACTACTATTCTATGCTTTTTTTTTTTATTGTTTTGTTTCGATGACACAGAAAATATAGTAAATGGAAAAGAAACCTGAAAAAGTTGGGATTTTGAGTTGATAGATAAGTCACACAAAAAGAAACCCAAGTGCTGGATTGTAACTAAGACAATGAAAGACTTTTTTTTTTTGGTACTTTTAGCAACGGATTAGCTTCAGTTGAATGAGGTCTGTTTACTTGATGGTTGAAACTAAATCCACCCTTTTTAAGTAAGTTTATAATCTTTTTGCTTTTTTGGTTTTGGACTTTGTGTTAAACTAAATCATTCGATTTGTAGAAGAGGCTTAAGAGAAATCGTGTGCATATGCTGTCTTTTCTGGTTCTTCCTTTTTCCTTAAGCGAAGTGTTTGATAAAATGCTTCAATGATGACAAAGAAAGGCCTAGCAAGTTCTAATGTTGCCCATGTATTTATCTTCAGGGTGTTTTTGACACTTTCTTTGAAACTGAGGTGATATATATTTATAATGGAAAACAAGGATGATGAGGTGAAGAAGGCACAAGTTGTGGAAGCCAGGGCAAGAAATATCAGCCACAATGTGCGTTGTACAGAGTGTGGGAGTCAGTCCATTGAAGATTCACAAGCTGATATTGCAATTCTCCTCAGAAAGGTATGATATTTTATCTCGTCTAAATGGTAATGTAGAAAGCCAAGATGTTTCTTTCAGCATAGGCAATCAGATGAATTCAGTGCTTGTAAACAAATTTTCTGTGTTATAATCTCATAAAAAGAATATTTTATTTCTTGTTACAATTTATCACTTGATTAGTTGTCAAACCTCGAATTACATAGATTATACACTTGGGACTTTTCTAAGGCTGGCGGAGAGGAGGACTGTTTATAACTGTAAAATTGTTACTTGAACTAGTAGTTTGTGCTGTCAATGGCTTGCTTTTCAGATATTTGTTAACCTCCAATCCATAGATCTCCAATTGGACCAATTCTTATTGTGTGTAATAATGAACTTGTGCATGTCCCAATATTCCTAAAACCTTCTAACTCTCAGCATTCCCTGAAACTCTAGTGTTGCATCTACCTGTTCTTTACTCTAAATAATTAAAATTATGAACTGTGATTTGGGTAGCAAAATCAACCTTTTCTAACTTTCTCTTCAGAAGATAGCTTTGTTCTGTTTCTCTAACTTCTTATTGTCTGTTTGCCCTTGTTCTCTTGTAGCATCATTTGTGTTTTTCTGTACTCCTGTGGTTATCTTATTGCAACTTTGCTAATGAGAAACTTTCAACCTGTATTTTGCTACTGCAGTTAATCCGTGATGAGATTCGATCTGGAAAGAGTGACAAAGAGATTTATAAAAAGCTTGAAGAAGATTACGGGGAGACAGTACTTTATGCCCCTAAATTTGATCTGCAGACTGCAGCCTTGTGGCTATCACCGGTCAGTTTAAGATCCTAAAAGGATTGTCTGATGGTAATTGTTAATCTTTTCCACCTTTCAAAATTAAACTAAAATCAAAGGTTTTGGGGACAGCTTCTTGTTGCTGGTGCTGCTGCTGGGATATGGGCTTACAACAAGCACAGGCAAAACACTAATGTGCACATCATGGCTTTGAACCTTGTTAGGGGTGTTCCATTGACCCCAAAAGAGAAGGAAACTATGCTAGACCTCCTCACACCTCCTCCTCCACAAGGAGTCACTCCTTCCTCCCTGTGGAGTAGGTGGCGAGGTCAATGATGTTCTTCTATTTTCTATCTCCATTTCACTGGACCTTGAATATACATGTTGATGAGAGTTTCATATTTGCTTGATGTAAAATTCAGTACTGTAGTCAACAATCAAGATCACAACTGCGCAGTGAAGATAAGATTAGTGGAAGATCTTCCAGCTGAGAAAACTTGTATTATTTCTTTCAATTTCTGAAGTTAATAAGCTAATTAATACTATCCTATTGAAATTATAAACGTTTTGTTAGTCACATCGTGTTATTCTTTAACATGTATTTGCTAGCAAAGTGTAAAGTTTTGATTAATTCATTTGGTTTGTTTCAACAAATTCTGTACTCCAAAGGACGAAAACCGTTTATTCTCCCATGCAAAGTTTTGTGTTGCCCTCTTCAAAACTATTGACCACCGTTATCCCTTTAATAATGGTCCGTCCATATACTATGATTATTATACCACTAATTTTACCGTTTATAGTATTCAAGATCGGTGCTAGGGATCATCAAGGTTTTGTATTTTTATTTTAATCAAATAGACTTTTATAATTAATAGTTGATTATTATTAATTAAAACACCACATGTCACTTTATATCATATAATGCTAATAAGACTTGTTGATATGTCATAGTGAGTAGTGATGTGACATGATATTATGATCATGTAGTATTTTTACTTTCTAACTCAATATCACATCAATGTTGTGTGTGTATAAAAAATATTAAGTAACGTTTTAACTAAACGACACTTAATCAACTGTCACTCTATGGATTTATTTGATATAAAATAAAAATACAATGAATTTTCATTGAAAATAAAAAAAATAAAAGGTTGGTTTGGTAACAGTAAAATAACTTATTGGAGGAAAATTTTTTTGTGTAAAATATTTCATAGAAAATTTTATATTTTTTATTGTTGGATAAATTGCAAAAAAACATTTTCTATTGTTTGAATTAACTTATTGAAAATATTTTTCATTATCACTCATAACCAATAAAAAATGCGCTTAGACCCCTTTCAACACCATTACAATGTCAAAAATTTTAATGCGAGATCAAACTCTCATTAGATGAGAGTGGATTGTAAACATAAATCAAGTCAAAATCAAAAAGTGTACACACGCAAATCATAAATCAAGGTAGAATAAAAAAAAAATCAAAACCAAAAAATAAAAAAAAAAAAAAAATTATGAAAAATGACCAACCTCATAACACCAATTAAAAAATAGCTCATAATATAAATTTAACTATTTTTACCAAATTTTTGTCATCACTTAACAAAAATGTCCTTAGAACCATTTCAGATAAATTAAACCATTTATCACAATTTCTCTTTTGATTTCTCTCTCCGATGTTAGTTTACTGTGCTTTTGATTTCTCTCTTTTACCATCTAACTTTTTTTAATTTTATCAATTTTTCTCTCTCATGTCCGTCTGCTGTGCTCTCAATTTTTCTCTCCCATCATTCAACTATTTCTAATTTTACCATTATCGCTATCTCTTATCTATTTCTAATCATATCATTGTTGATTTACAGATCAAAGAGTAAAAATGTCATTAATGTATGTTCTTAGATTTATTGATTTACATTCATAGAATTACAAAGTTAATGGGTTAAAGTTCTATAAGTAAAATTTGTAAATTAAAACAATGCTCAAAGTTGTTACATTCCTAACTTGCATGTAACAATTCTAATACATTTGACATGTAACAAATTTATTGAATACGACATGATTTAAAAATAGTAAGTAACTTAATCTCTATTTTTATATTTTATTAGGACATAAACTCTTGGAGTTAAACATCGTGTAATAATTTTTTTTCATCATAGAGTGTAATAATTTATTTTAATATACTGTGTAACTTGATTTCTATATTTTTATTTCATTAGGACATAAATTGTTGGAGTTAAACATCTTAAGCATGATATGTAATAATTTTTTTTCAATGTAACAATGTTTTTCCCAACATAGTGTATAATTTGGTCTCTATCTTTATAATTCGCTAAGATATAAACTCCAGAAGTTGCACCCGAGCATTTAGTTTAGTGGTTGGTGCATAATCTCCCTACTTTAAGAGTAAGGTTCGAATATTCCTTTTTCCAATTATAAAAAAAAAAAACTCTAAAAGTTAAATATCTTAAATATGGTGTGTAATAACTTTTTTCAACGTAATAAATTTTTTTTAACATATCCTGTAACTTGATCTCTATATTTGTATTTCGTTAGAACATAAACTTTGAATTAAACATTTTAAATATTATATGTAATAATATTTTTTTAATATAATATATAAAAATATTTTTTTTAACATGACGTATAATAATTTTTTTATGAGTTTTTTGAGTTAATCTTTTTGTCAGAACGCTTGTAGAAGTTGCATCTCAGAAATTGCCTCCCACTCACAATTTAGGAGGTCAACGACCTTTTTAACAGTTGATTCATAAAATTTTTTCCATTTGAATTTCATTTTCAGTATACAAAAGCCGTTATGTCTGAATTTATTAAATAATTTAAAATTTTCTTAAGATATTATATCAAAATAAAATAAAATAAAAAGAAAAAGAAAAAAACAAAAGCACCTGGCGAAAACTTGCTGGGAAATTTGATACGACGATTCCGACCCCGCCAATGGCAACTACATTTGTGAGCAGTAGTTGCGCGCCTATTGAGCTCATGAGTACCGACCATCGCCGTGCAAATCTCCGTGCGAAACAGCTCAGAGAAAAATCTCCCCCACCAATCTTAATTCTTAGTACTATTATTTACCCGCATTTCAAACCGTAACTGAATAAACAGCTCATAAAGAAAAGCCAAAAAAAAAAAAAAACCGAGAAAGAAGAGAAACCAAGATTTGTCAGCCAAATTTAATACAAGAAGAAATAGTCAGTAAATGAGGGGGAGCATCATCTCCTCATTTAAAGCTCTCAACTACAACTCCCTAATTCTACTACCACGCCCCTGTCTTTTTAACCGCCACCGCTTTCTTTTTAACAACAACAATTACTATTATTATCTTTATCCTTTCGTCAGACCTCCTTTCGCAAGCGCTTCCTTCTCTTCCTCCTCTCACTGCTGTAAGTTCTCTTTCTCTCTCCTTTGTTTGGTTGCTGAGAAGATCTAAAAGAAAGTGGTGGAACTTGTTGGGGTTTTTCTGTTGAGTGTCTGTCTGGTGTTTGAGGAAATGAGTGACTCAGCCTTGATCTTTCTCAAGATTATGGTTTTTTTATATCATAAAGTTACTTCAACTTCACTTTCAACGGTTTCAACGGAATTTTACGCGATTTAAGAGCTATTTGACTTATCTAGATATCTTACTAAATACCCTTCAAATTGTTCTGTTTAAATTTATCTTTTGGCAGCGGGATCGGAATCAGGTTCATTCATGGAGGTGGTTAAAGCAGCTTGTAGGCGAGGATCATCTGCTGCGGACAGAATAGCAATTCGAGCTGATCAAAACAGTTACACTTACACGCAACTCGTCTCCTCTGCGTTCAACATATCTAGGCTGTTATCCAGCAGCAACGTAAAAACCGTATGCTTTGGGTGCACTTAATATAAACAAACGTGGCTATTGAATTTTAAATAGTTTATTAAAACTTATTCTTTTGGTGCTTTCAGAATGATGGAGTCAGTAGTGGGCATGGAAATCTTGGCGGAGCTCGAATTGGTATTGTAGCTAAACCTTCTGCTGAGTTTGTAGCTGGAATGCTGGGCACTTGGTTTAGTGGAGGTGTTGCTGTTCCACTAGCCCTCAGCTATCCTGAGGCTGAGCTCTTGCATGTTATGAATGATTCAGTATGACCTGAAAGTACCACTATTTTCCCATTTTGTTAAGTTGCTTGTTGAATGATGCTTGTTAATTGCTATTCTACTTCCTTGTTATTAGATGTGCCACTATATAGTTAAATATTTTGTGTATAAGCTATTGCTGTCGAGTAGGGAACTATTTTACTGTCCATAAGCTATGAATCCCAACCACTGTATTATTGATGTTCAAATTTGCATTTGTCTTTAACCATAATAAGGTTTTGTAAGCTTTTCAAAGAGAATTTTGCAACTTGATGTCGGAATAATCTGTATAAAGATAAAATATACAATTGGATGATATTTGGTGTTAGCTGGTAGGAAACCTAATCAGACTAATAATAGATGTGAAGTATTAGCAATGCTATGAATTCAATAACATATGGTGAGGAGGAAAATACCCTATGAATGCCGGGAGTTGTTTCCTTTCGTGCCACCCTGCATAGTCCTCATTTGGAATTGTTTTTTTTTTTTATAAATTTTTAAATGTGAATTTTTACTCTCTCTTTTTTTTTTTTACTGTATTAGGATATATCTTTTGTATTGAGTACTGAAGAGTATCGTGAAACTATGCAAAGTGTTGCTGCTAGAAGTGCTGCACAGTTTTCTCTTATTCCTCCTGTTCCCAGTATTTCCTCATCCCCAAATTTTACTGATCAAATACAAATTGGGGAGATAGAAGCAGAAGGAAGTTTGATAGGTAATATTTAGAACTTTGGTAGGAGTAATTGTTTACCTTTCTGAGAATTTATAATATTATATCGTTTAGTGTTTGGACAAATTTTTCCTCTCATACTCCTGGTTTTTCATTTTCAATGGTGTAGGTGAAAATCCAGCATTGGTTGTCTACACTAGTGGTACAACCGGTAAACCTAAAGGAGTAGTTCATACCCACAAGAGCATCACTGCTCAGGTAATTTTCTAAAAGTTTTTGTGTAGCTAATAATTTTTTAACATTAACACGCGAATTTATTTGTTTGATATTCACACTGCTGTAATTAGATTTAAAATCTAGAGTTTTTCTGTGTTTAGGACCTCAATTGTGATATGCCATACATATACAAGCATGTTTATACAATCTCTATATTTATGATGTCAATGTTTATCCATAGGATGTAATGGAAACAAAATAGAAATGTTTTTTTTTTTTTGGGCTAACTGTTTTCCAAGTCACTTATTGGAACATAGATTCCTTACTATCTTGCGTGGAAGTGGTATTATGATATATGCCCGGAAATAGTAATGCATTTTTGAAACTGATACCATAATGCGACAGTGAACTTCTTGACTTTCTGCATTTTCTTCATTTTTCTTTTCTTTTTATTGCTGAATTTGACTTTAACATTTTGACAACCTTTTCTTGATTTCAGGTGCAAATGCTGACTGAAGCTTGGGAGTATACATCTAGTGATCAGTTTCTGCATTGTCTACCACTACATCATATCCATCAACGAACATTTATATAATTGAAATAGCCTGAATTCTTCACATTATTGATCAAGCATGTTTCTTGATGATACTGTTGTTAACTTCTTGGTGCCTATGTTAAATTCCTCATTTGAGAATATTGCCTCATATTGATCCTTAACTCACACTATACATGTTCATGGGCTTTTCAATGCTTTACTTGCCCCTCTGTATGCAGGCTCAACAGTAAGCAATACTAGTTTATGTCTCAGTTTCTGATTTTTGGGTTTTTCTTTTTACTGTTCTTCTTCCTTAAGTTATAAGTTTCTCATCCAAGCACTTATTTATGCAACAAAAGTGCTATATGACAGTTGTTATTCAGTTGGGTTATAGTAGTTATTATCATATTATTTCTGGACATGTAATCAAACTATTATTATTGTTGTAATATATTTGCTCTTCTTGTTTAAGGTTGAATTTATGCCAAAGTTTAGTGTGAGGGGAATTTGGCAAAGATGGCGTGAATCATACACAATAAATGGGAGTAAGGCTGATGATTCCATTACTGTTTTTACAGGAGTAAGTGTAGTTTGCACCTTCATCAGTTCAGTATTTTAACAGGGGAAATTGTTCTAGTACAGTTTAATCTTGTCTTTGTACAATCATAGAGAATCATGGTGCTCACTTGTCAGTTTATTTTCGAGTACGTAAATCGGAAATATATAAAACACCTCAATTAGACATTGGTATTTGGTTATGATTCTCCCAATATGAGGAAAAACTTGTGAAAAATTGAATGGACCTTTGCTGAATGTGCCCATGTCCTTAACATCCATGCGCAAGTCTGAGCTTGAAGCTGCTGCTCCTTTTTAAAGTTATTCAGTTTCTTAATTCATAAACTTTCTTCCCCAAAATTATATTGTAGCATGCAGATTATAGGGACAATAGCACTTTGTTTTTCCTTGCATAATCCTGTGTCTGTCATCCAGCATTCTACAATGTCATGCTTTTCAGGAAAATAGTCTGTAGATGATAATTTATGTTGTATTTTATAATGCATAGGTTCCAACCATGTATACTAGATTGATACAAGGTTATCATGCAATGGATCCAGAGCAACAAGCTGTATCTGCCTCTGCAGCAAGACAGTTGCGTCTTATGGTTAGTTGCCTGGAAAGCTCTTCCCATAACATGTTTGCTAAAATTTGGGTAGAAGTACAAGGTGCTTTCTTCCCATTTGCAGTCTAATTAATCCTTTACAATCTCTTTATTGCCACAGTATATGTCAAAACCTTGTGATCAATTGACTTGAGCTCTAAAGATGGTAAAATGTGTTTTTTTTTTCTTCAGATGTGTGGCTCCTCTGCACTTCCTCAACCTGTCATGCAAGAATGGGAGACCATCACAGGACACCTTCTTTTAGAACGGTATGGGATGACTGAGGTAAGTGATCTCAAATTTAAGAGCTTTTTCATGTTTTTTGTTTGCTTCATTCAACAATTCATTGATGTGGTCTGTCAGAAATGTTCTTATGGTTATGCTGTTTGGCTGGACTGGATGTATTCAGTTTGTCATGGCAATATCAAATCCCTTAAGGGGTGCACGGAAGGCGGGAACAGTTGGCAAACCATTTCCTGGAGTTCAGGTTAGGAGGATTTGTTGGTTATGGTATCCGATTTTCATAGTCATTGTAGTTTGAAAAGTGGATATACAAGGGCTTTAAAAGGTGATTTGGGCATAGTTGCTTCTTACTGTTGAACTCTTGGATGCAGCAAAAAGAGAAAATAAATTGCAACTTCATAATAAATAAACAGCTGGCAAAGTGAAGTATTCATAATAAATTATTAATAAATAAGGGAAATTTTGGGCAAAATCATTTTGCTTCCTTCGTGCAGAATGAGAATATAAGGGTCTCTTTGACTGTGGAAAATTGGTTTTCTCCAAAGATGCTTTCAGAAGTTGGACATTGAGGAGAAAATTTGTTTGAAGTACAACTTTGCAATCTCAAGTTGACTTAAGAATGTGTGCCAGGGATAATCTTTGATTTTTTTTTTTCACTTTTTGTTGTTAAATTCTATCCTAAATTTTCTATATTACTTGAGAAAACATGGTTTCTTGTATGGAAAACGAAGTAGAAATTGGGGACAAAAACAAAGATAAAGGTTAGAAAACATGTCATTTTCCACTTCTGAGCACAGAAGAAACATTCTAGTGAAACCTTTTTTTCTCCAGAAAGGTTACTATCTACAACTTTCCTTCCATGGATTTTTCAGATAATTGTTTTCAATTTAATTATCTCTATCAGGTCAGGATTGCTGAAGATAAAAGCGGGGATGATATGATGGGTGTGGGTGAGCTTTGTGTTAAAAGTCCTTCATTGTTTAAGGAATACTGGAAACTTCCACAGGTATTTCTTGTAATCTAATGGAATATTTTCTCGTGCTCCAGTTTTTCATATCTCCTTTATCAAATATACTCATTGCTTTAGAATTTTACAGAATTTCTCCAAATTCAGATACAAAAAAGTCTTTTCTGGATTTCCAAATTAAGCTGGAATTTGGTTCTCCAATTTTATTTCTTACAACTCTAGTGGAGGAATAGAAGTTGTAGCTGCCTAGTATTGTCGCTGCTTTTCTGTTTTTGAATTTACGGATATGCCCCCCACCCCCCTAAGTCAACAACTAAGAAATGTGTGAGATTTCAGCTAGGCAGACATATCTATGAGATGCATTTTGCGATTATAAAATGCTTTAACTACAAGGATGGTAATTTCATTCAATTTCCTTTTCTTCTTGAATGTAGGTAACTAAGGAATCATTTACTGATGATGGGTTCTTCAAGACTGGGGATGCTGGTAGAGTGGACGAAGATGGATACTACATCATTTTGGGACGTAAGGAGATCTAGTTTCATGTTGTTGAATTTTCATTTGTTTGTTAATAACTTATGCACCATTGCTTAATAATCTTTATCTTTTTCCTTCCTAGTAAAGAATTGATAATAAATGACATGCATTTTAGCACTTCCATACTACACAATGTTTAACATGCTCATCAACTGATTCTCCTGGTTGTTACTGTCAATACATTCTCCCTTCCCTCCTGTGGGATGTGGAATATGTCCATCTGTTTCCTCTGTTGTTTGGTTGAACTCCAACAGTATAGCTACAAGTTTTTGGTCAAATGATCTCCAAAAGAAGTTAGGATGATGATAGTCCGATGGACTGTGTTGAGTCTAAACTAAATTTTAGCTGTAGGAACCTAGAAAATATAATCTCTTATGGGCTTCAGCTAAATCGCCATCTTTCTTGATTGTGTTTTGGATTGCTAAAATCTGAGTCCAGAATTCACATTTATCTACCTGGCTAACTTGTATGTCATCAGTCCATTTTGACCAATCATTTTATGAATTTTCTAGTGACTTTTAGTAACATTTTTCTGTAGTATCAGTGCTGGCTTTACCTACACCCTTTAATTCTATATTTTCATGGATATAATTATTTCAAAATTCTAAAACCTCCTCTTCCTTGTATAGGCCCTGTTCCCCTGTTTTGCTGGCCATTTTCTTTCCAAAGAATGCTTCCAGTCCTCTTGTCTACCAGAACAGACTAATTTCATACTTCATCAAGGATGTTCATATTTAATTTGATATGTGTAACATGTCTATCCTATGTTTTCCGAAGCAGAGAAGTTGGGCAGGAGATTACAACTTTTGAGTGTTTTGTTCCCTCCTGTCTTTGGTGAACTATAATGGCTCAAACTATGACAAAGGGACAAATGTATGCTATGGCTTGTTGATTTCTTGTTATATACTCCTTGATTTGACCTTTGGTTCTCCTATTCCTTCTTATAAACTCTGATTCCACTCTCTGCAATTTCATTTCCTTATAGTAATTGTATGGATGTGAGTTTGTCCCATTATTTCATGCATGACCCAAAAAGCGTGTAATCATCTGTATTGCTACTTATTCTTGTTCATGCCTTTTTTTATTTTATGTATAATTTGTCAGGTACAAGTGCTGATATCATGAAGGTTGGTGGATACAAATTGTCTGCCTTGGAAATTGAATCAGTTCTTTTAGAGGTAACTACTTGTCCTCTTGTATTCCAATTCTATGGGTCATAAAACCCCTTTCTTTGCTGTCCTCAATACTTGTTCTCTCTCTCTGGAAACAGAAAAAAGGCCCCCATCAGGGTTGGGGTGGGGTGCTTAGACAATTATCAATAAACCAAAAGTGTCCCTTTTTTGTGCAGCACCCTGATATAGCAGAGTGTTGTGTGTTGGGCTTACCAGACAAGGATTATGGAGAAGCTGTATCTGCAATAGTGGTGCTGGAGTCTGAAACAAAAGGGAAACAAGAAGACTCAAATTCTGCTTTGAGTTTGGAAGAGCTTTGCACCTGGGCTAAAGACAAACTTGCTCCATACAAGGTATTGCAGCGTCACTATCTTTCGTAAATTTCTGTCTCATTTTATACCGAACCATGATCTCTGGACCTTTGAGTCCACTGTCATCTTAATTTCTATTGATGTCATTATTAACTGGAAGCCTTGTTAATACCATCTTCTAAAGAGTGAGGCTCTATTCAGGCATGTAGTTTGACCTTTAGAAATGGCTTAGTGAAGTTTTGAATCAATAATCAGGCATTTTTGAGGTTTCAACCAATAAGGCTATATATACCAAAAGTATTAGCTGAAGTGAAAGCTTTTACATACCACCAGACTTAGATTTTATGAAGTTAGCAGGACAGTATTCCTCCCATTTTGCACTCTCTCATGAACCTGAAGTTCGGTTCCAAACACCGTTTTTATCTGTTCTATATTAATAATTATCATGTGTCTGGTTTCCAGCTACCAACAAGATTAATGTTGTGGGATTCTCTTCCTCGTAATGCTATGGGAAAGGTGAATTTCTTTTTGACTTTTTGTGTGCTAGCAACTGTTTCTTTTGTTGTCTGACAGTCAACTTGCAAGGTAAAGATTTCCAAGGTTTTTTAATTGAGATGTTAAATTCCAGGTGAACAAGAAAGAGCTGAAGAGACAGTTGGGTGGTGAAAAGTAAGCTGACCTTATTGTGAACTACAATAAAAGTGAGAAGCTTATGACGGTTCCCTTCCTTGTGCCAAGCTGTGAAATGACAAATAAGATATAATTTTTTTTACAGATTTACTTAATTTTAACTATTTTATGCGGCCTTTTTGAGGGAAATCAGCTGTTTATCTTCTGTAGCTGATTCCCACATATTTCTGAATGAAGAAATTGTTTTTGAAGGGTAAATTTTTTTGTTTTCTAATGCTTCGATTCGTATCAGATTTGATTAACCGACATCTGGAAGTGCTTTTAAAATGTAGAAGAAGTGAGAAAATTATTTGGCTGATGGAATACCATTTAAACTAAAATGTAGTTTAGAGAATTGCATAAATTAGGTTTTCTTTTTACAAAAAAAAAAAAAAATGTTGTTCAATTACATAAATTAAGTTTGTATTGTTTTTCCATAACAAAGACTCGCTTTGTACTTTTTATTGAAACAATCTCAATCTTAAATTGTGTGGAAGAAAGCAATTTGCCAAACTATAAGCAGGAAAAAGTAATTACAAGTAAAGGGAATTTAATTGGTACGTTAAAATTGGCTTAAAAGTACTGAAAAAATTTAAATGGCATAGTAAGTTGACTTAGATTACCTTTAAATCTTAATTAAGGTCTAGGATCTAGTTTATTAATTTTTTTTAAAGCTATTATGTGGTTGAATATGTGAAAACGAATAAAGTTGAAGTTATTTTTTATGTATTATCTAAACTACATATTTATTCTGATTTTGATGCCGTACAATATTTCTTTTTCCAATTGTCATAATAATTTGTAGTATTTCAATACAAAAAATGAGAAAATCAACGATTAAATTTTTTCAAAGATAACATAAGAGCAGATTGTTAAATTTGATAAATTTTTAAGAGTATTTAAGTTAATAACTTTTAGCACTTTTAGAATTGGACATTTTTATATAAAGAAATATATATATATATATATATATAGGTTTTTTTTTTTTAAATTGCTATCTATCTACTGGTGGATAGGCGTGTATGTATATATATATAGAGGTTCCTTTGGTAAAAATGAAAACTTTTTCGTCATTTTTCTTTGTAATTTGTGCTAACAATCAAAATATATATTTGTTTACTTAGAATCTAAATATACTATCGTAAAAACATGAAAAATATTTTTTTATAAAATGATATAATTAAATAATAAAATATATTTTTGATAGTTTACTTAAATAATACAAAAATATTGAATTTTTTAATAAAACGTTTTGCACGAAAAAGATTTTATTTTAATATTTTTTTTAAATATCAAAAGAAATCATAATTTAATTACTTTTTGTAGCTTGTGATAAAAATCAAAATACTTTAGAGGTTCGGTACATACTTATTGCACACGGCTTCACGTGTTTGAAATAAAATTTTGTATTAGAAGAATCTTCAAATCTTCAAAAGGCTGCAACACGTTTTTGTGATCTTACATTCAAACACGTCAAATCAAGAGTTGTTGTCTTTCACGTTTTCATTTTTCCTCTCTGCTTTTTTAATTCAAAACTTCTGACTTTCTAAAGTTTAAACAATTTAATAACAAGTTACTGTACTTTACTGTGTTGACTTTACTTCTAATTTTGAGGCATTTTTAAAAAAAATTCTCATAAATAAGATATTTTTTAAAATAATTTTTTATAATTTTAATTATTTTTAGTCAAGTAAAATTACTCTTAATAAAATTACACGTTATGATGTTATAGGTCTGATTAAATTATTACACGTCATGTATAAAAACATGTGACATGTTATGATTAAGTTGTTACACGCAATGTATAAAAACATGTTACACGTAATGTACAAAAACATGTCACACGTAATGTATAAAAATATGTGATATGTCATGTACAAAAATATGTGACACGCCATGGTTAGGTTGTTACACACCATGTACAAAAACATGTGACACAATATGGTTAGGTTGTTACATGTCATATTGAAAAAAAAATATTGTTATTACATGCTATGTTGAAAAAATATTATTCTTACACGTCATATTCAAAATATCTTGTTACATTTTAATGCTTAAAATGTTATTGTTACTTACGAACCAAAACTTCAAATCTTATCAACTCTCTTTATTTCTTTTTTTTTTTTTGATAATTTGGCACATATTAAAGTGTTTCTAACATGTTTTCATAAATCAAAACACAAATTTCTTATCTAAAACACCTATTTTGACAAAAATAAAAAAAATTTCTTTGAAAATCTAAGTTTGTAAATTTCAAAATTTTGAGTTTATTGGTGTCTAGGTCTCAAATTAATCCAATTAAAAGCTATTTCAAATATCTGTGATCATTTCTACCATTTTAGTTTTATCTAAAATACTTAAAAATCAAATTTCCTAAATAGCTATCCATCCAAGCACATCAAAACCATCACTTGGTGTCTTGAAAGCGCAAGAAAGAGAAATATGAAAACATGAGAGAGAAATCGAAAGCATAACAGACGAATGTCGAAAAAAGAAATCAACAAAATTAGTGAAAATGGGATGGTGAGAGAGAGAAATCGAAAGTACACATGGAGAGAAATTATGATGAATGATTTAATTTATTTAAAATAGTTTCAAGAGTATTTTTGTTAAGTAATTACTAAATATGGCTAAAAATAGTTAAATTTATTTTGATGGTTATTTTTGAAATGCCCTTATCAAGAAGGGTTATTTCTCATAATTTCCTATTTAAAATTTTTTTGTTACATAATATTTAATTTTTTTAAAAATTATTTAAAAAAATTAAAAAAAATCTTTATACTTTTATTACATTCAATCAAATTTTTATTTTTTTTATTTTTAGTGAAATAAATTTTTATATTTTCTATTTTGAGTCAAATAAGTTTTTATTTAATAATTGATTTAATCAAAACGTCATTTGTTATTTTATAGCAAATGTTACTGATGTGATATGTTAATATATCATAATCGATGATGACATTACATGATAACATTATCATATAGTATTTTTCACTCTCCACTTTTCACTCTTCATACCAACGCCATGTCATTACCATGTAAATATCAAATGTTATGTGATATTTTGACTAATGATAATTAATCAATCATTAATGATTTATTTGATCGAAAATAAAAATATAAAACTTAATTAAATATAATAAAAAATAAAAATTTATTTAAATTTTTTAATAATTTAATAACTTATTTGAACATTATATTTTTTTTATTTGATTAGTTGTACTACATGGTGTGCAAAACGGGAAAGCCATTATATATACTAAATAATTGTCAATAAGTGAAACTTAGTTGTCATAGACGATTTTTTGTTTAGACCGCTATATAACATAACAAGAGAGGCTAGGCTTTGGAAAAAAACAGAGAGATTAGAGCAAGGGAGGCTAGGCTTTGAGAAAAAAAGAGAGATTTGAGAAGCTGTCAGCAGAGAATAATGGAAGAGAGCTTTGTGCAGGTGCAGAGATCGGTAAAATGGCTGGAAGACATAACAACAGGTGCCATAGGTTTCGAGCTGGAGTCTCGAACCCTTCAAGGTCTTCGGGTCATCCGAGCCCAGAGGGGGTTCCTACGTTGTAGTTTTACCGTCCCCAGTGATGCATCCGTAAAATCTTGTTCACTTTCTTATTGTTTTTCTACATTTAAAGTTTAACCCTTAGAAATACTTGTTATTTAACTTCTTAATGTTAACCTCATTTGATTTTTATTTTCATTGCCATATAATTAGATTAGACAGGGATTTGAATTTATGCTAACGTGGTGAAATCTTTTTCGTTGTGCATGTGATAAAATATAAACCCCTTATTCTGTTTTTGCACTACATGGTTATGCATTGTTAAGTTTTTTGTGGTTTGATTGGTTATCGTAGGATGCAAACGGGAATTGGCATGTTGGAGCCATAGCAACTATAATCGACAACGTTGGAGGCGCCGCCATATACTCCACTGCTGATCGTGTAAAAGTCACTCTTGATTTCAACATTTCATATTATTCGGCGGCCAGGACTCAGGTTCATTATCTTCTATTTGTTTTTGTCGCCTAAAATAATCTTTTATATATAATAATACCCAATTTACACACTAACTTTTAAAACATTACTTTTTATTAATTAACAATGAATAGAATGTTAATACATCCATTACGGCTGCAGGAACAAGTAGAGATAGAGGCAAAGGTAATAGGGAACAAGGGAAAGTTAACATCTGTAGTGGTGGAGGTCAGAAAGAAAGACAATGGAGAGTTAATTGCAATTGGCAAACAATGGACGGCTTCTAATGCTTATAGGTCACCTCAATCTAAGCTTTAATTTAGTTTTAATGATGTGATATAAAAAAAATTAATGTGATAGAAATATTCAAAATTTTTTTATTTGATACGTGAACAGTATGTTAAATTATTTAACATGTTCACATTACGTCAGTGTTAGTTATTAACAGTTAATTTATATTAATTTAAATAAAAAAATTTGATTGTACAAAATCTCATAATAATGAGATTAAATTGCTCAATTTTGAATAAAAAAATTAAATTGATAAAATTTATAATATAAGGACTTATGAGTATTTTGACCAATAAAGATTTATTGGCTTCTATTTTTCTTTTTTGCCTGTGCTTTTTTTTTTATTTCAAATTTCTTTTTTTTCCTAAAGATATTATTGCATTGTATTATGATTACTTTACTTTTCCTTTGTTTTTTTTTTGTTTGTTTAGTTTGTCAAAACTGTAAATAGAGAATTGATAAAAGGCAAAGGCAAAAGAAGAATAAAGCTTCCTGTAATTCTTCATTAAATTCAAGAATCTATTACAAGCTACCCTTTTATAGTTGATGATTCTACAGTTAACTACCATCATGTGCACTTGCACTGCAAATGCTCAATATATTGAAGTACATGGTGTGAGCAAACGTAGAGCTGTCAATATGGGCTAGCCTGGGCCGGTCTGACTTGGTTTGGCTCAGCTCAAGTCTTTGTGGGTTAAAAAAATATGAGTTAGATCGAATCAGTCCATTTTTTATATGGTTCATCAAAACCTCAACCCAGCCCATCCCTTGTTAGCTCATGGGTTGAGTTGGGTCAGTCTATTTTTTTAAAAAAATTATTTTATAATTTTACTTAATAAATTTTCTATTAATAAAATTATTTTATGATTTAATTCATAAATTAAAATTATTAATTTGATATGTAAAGCTTAAACACATTGAAATATATAAAATAAGTAATATTATTGGTAATTAAATTATTAATTTTATGTAGTTAAATATATAAAATTATTAAATTAATTAAAATTATTAATTTTTTTGACCCATAAGGTTGGCCCGCCTCAGCCCACCCTATCCTTTTGATTTGGTGGGCTGACCCATTTAGGCTCGATTTTAATATGGGCCTAAATTTTTAGGCCCAACCCACTTCATATTTTATAAAAAATGGATCAACCTAATGGGCCAGGCCCATTTTGACAAGTATACACAAACGTGTGACGGTCTCACTGCACCAAATTATATTATACTAAATAATTGTCAATAAATGAAGCTTTTTTGTCATTGACGATTTTTTGTTTAGCCCCCCTTATCTATATATGTAACATAACAAGAGAGGCTAGGTTCTGAAAAAAAGAGAGATTATAGAAGATCTCAACAGAGAATGGTGGATGAGAGCATTGTGCAGATACAAAGATGTCACGACCCGAAACTCCCCATCGGGCATGTGACAACCGCCGCGAGGCCTCGACAGACATTTTTCACCCCGAATGTCGATTGAAACCCCGCAAGGCTTAGCATCAACTTCCGCATCTCCCCGGTGAGCAACAGTTATTAAATCTCGCATTTCAAAAAAATCATAAGTCATTTTTAAATAAGAACAATAAAATATTATTTTTTTTGGCTCACAGGGGTATTTTCGTAATTTTTCATCAAAAATCTCAAAACTTGCTAAAAATGTAGTAGGTAAGCAGAAAATATATATTTAATGATTTAAAAACAATTAAATATCTAAAACGTTCATTTGAAAACAAATTGTTGACAACTAGTACTATTCAAAAATAATAAATAAAATATTCTATTTTCTCATAAAATAAATTTTTATAGAAATATTCGTTAATAATTTTTCGCACATGAAAGTAAAGTAAAAATTGTATGAATAGAAATACAGATAACCAAAATATAAGTTTTGATCTGCAATGACACGTGGGCTCCAATTGACCAAGAGGATGTAAGACTGTGAACTCTTACTTTCTATAATGCAGTTCCGAGCTTAGTTCTCGTCCTACTCGACTATCTACAAACTGTCCTGAGCCTGAAAAATGTATAGGAAGAAGGGGTGAGATTTTATAATCCCAGTGAGTAAACAGATACCATCTAAAGTATCTAAAGCCGAGTAAATGGAGACAATTAAAATAAGTCATCATACTGTAATTTCATTACCTTTCAGTTCATTTCAACCAAATAAAATCAATCCATATAAATCGAGTAATCAACTTGGCTTATGAATTTCTTAAAACTTTGGCTCGTGCCAAAACTCATACTCGGTGATACCTTGCGCAGGGCATCCAACCGAGTCCGCCAAGGCTGTTAAAATTTTGTATACACTTAAAATATATTTTTAGTTTGAGAAAAATACAGCCGTTCCTTGGCGTTGGCTGAGTTCCCCTTCACGTGGTGGTTTGGCGTGAAGTGAACCCTAAGCTTTACCCCAGGAGATACCCTACGCGCCTCTCCGTTCGAGGTAATAATATAATGGAGTTTACCGTGCCCCTCTAATAGGCTGGTCCACGGAACCCCCTCTGCAGTAAATAATTAATATATAATCCACCAATCAATAAAATTCATTCTAGCATGACATGGCAATTTATCGCAACCTAGCCTCTCAAGGCTGAATACACAGTATAAATAATTCTAACACCAAAATCAGTTTAGCCATTCATGCTCATTTATTGTCATAAGCCATTCAATTCAAAACCATAAATTTGCAACACAAACTAGCAGTCTCCAATTACTCTATTTTCAAAACCAATATTCGATTTTCCAGAAAATTTATAAAATCATTTTATAAAATCACAATTTCTCTTAAAACATAGCAATTTACCATTTAAACCCATTTTTCATAAAATCACACAGTTGTATAAAACTACTCTAGATAATTAAGACGATAATAAGTTTACTCACAGTATTAGGAGTAGAAATACTCCTATCTTCCGCCCTCGGGTGCAGTCTCTTACCCGAAACAATTGACTCACCACCTATCCATAATCCATGACACAAAATTCAATAAATTGTGTCAATTTATCATAAATTATTTCAGGCTCTTATCCATGCGTATGCACTAGATAGGATTTGAAATGTCTAGACAATCGCTTAATTGCGGTGTCCGACCTAACTCGCCTATACACGGTGTAAATTCCTAAAATCCCCAATTCGACTCCAATTCCATCCATTTCAATTTCAATTATCCAATTATATCCACAATACCTCAATGACTGTGAATTTGGTCCAATTTATCAGTCCGGACTATAAATTACGCTTTTACCCCTAGTGGGTAAAAATTTCAATTTATTGCACCGAAAATTCCCATTTAATTTCCAACCTCATAATTCATCATTTTTCCACCCAATTCTCTTAAAATAAAGTCAACCTCATCCTCACATACCATTGGCTAGATTCGGCCTAGGGAAATTCATGGAGAAGATAAATATTTTTCTTGTTGTTTTACTCATAAACATGCTAAACTAACACTAAACACTAACATAGCTCAAAATCAAATTTATCTAACAACTTTCTCTCTCTAAACCCATATGACCAGAATTCAAATCATCCTCAAATCACATGATTCAACCATGAAAAATGATGGAAAATGCATGGGAAAGGTAAAGCACAAGACAAATTTAAGAAATGTTACCTTTTTTCACTTGATTTTTGAATTTCCACCTATTTTCCCTTTAAATTTCTTAGCTAGGGTTTTATTTTCTCCTTTCTCTCTCTTGTTTCTTGCTTGGCCGAATGTTGAAGAAGAAGAATGGGTGGGCTGATTTTTTTATGCCTTTTTTATTGTTTAATGAAATAATATTATTTTATTCATATTTTAAATATTTTATTAATTCATTTTTTTTTCTAGCCATCCATTTGTCCTACTTTTTCCACCATGCATTCCCTTTGACTTATCCAAGTCTTAAGTGAAATTTCCAGATTTTTCCAAAGTTTTGGTGGAGCAAATTCTTCAAAATTACACTTTTGCCCCCGAACTTTTCAAAAATTACATTTTTGCCCCAAAAATTGAAAATTTGCCATAATGCATAATTTGCACTCCTCATACTCATTTCACACTCCAAATAATTAAATTTGATCAAAATCCTTTCAAAAATTAAATTTTTGATTTCGGATGGCAAAATTACCATTTTACCCTTTTACTCCAAATTATACCGAAATTAAAATTTTTCACTTCTAAACCTCAAATCTTACTCCAATAAGTCAAATGGGGCCAAAAATCTTTTCTAAAAATTTCCATTTTGTCCCCAGGTGGCAAATGACCATTTTGCCCCTAGATAGCGAAAATTCCAATTTGACTCCAAATTGATCCTCGAACTCCGAATCACCATATTAACCCATTCTGGGACTTTAAAATTCTTAATTTCATTGTAAATTCTCTATTTGATCTAGTTCGAGGCTTAAATCAACTTTATTGTACCTCTAGGTACAATACCGACTTTTGTAAATTTTTCAAGACTCTCTTAGCATGTAAACATGCTATCCACCACATGTATGTCATCACAAATATTTCTGTAGAGTCGGGCTTGTCATCTTCTCCCCCACTTGGATCAACCATATGATCCTCCTTCTTGATTGACTTCGACATCCGGCTAAATATTAATATTTTAATATTATTTTATTAATAAAATATTATTTTATTCTAAAAATTTTATCTTGTCTCCTTGGTACCAAAAATACCTTATTATGCCTCACTTGACTTCCAAATCGCCTTTTATCTCACAAATTCTCCTCCGATAAAATTATTATTATTTTATTATTATTTTCTCACTTGCGAAACATTTTATCCTAAACTACTCCTTTCGTCTTTTATCACTTCTAAACATTTTAATTGACCTCAATTTGCATTCGATCAACTTTATTTATCACCATATCAAAGTATGGGGTATTTCAATCTCCCCCACTTAAATAGAATTCGTCCTCGAATTCCCGTCGATGTTGCGTTATCAATCTCCTTCTATGATCCTACTCCTTGTTCCTTCTATAGGGACATTCAATTTATTTCCCTCGTTCACCTTCAGTTCAATTAAATGCTTTATTTACGGCAATTATCATCCTTTGGAATCGGATCAGTAATACTTTTCACAACCATGATCTCTTATATCTAGACACTAAGCATGCCTTTATCACCATTATTACATTTGAACCATAACTTCATCTCAATTATACCGATTTCGATCACATATCATACTTACTTATGTATACCTATTCATCGTTTTATTAATTTGCTCCATACCAATTTTCTCAACCTTGATTCATCCATCTTATACTGGTCCAAACCCTTCCTTTAATGGAGTTCCATTAAAAACTTAAACAATTCAAGGTTTACTTTCAAAGTCATTCATAACTTTAATCGTTCATTACATGTCTGTTAACACTTTAGCTCACTAACCTCTCTGGACACTATTTCAAAATCTCCCAATTACCGAGAACCATTCTTCACTTCAGTTAGTAAAATTATCAATTTCATATATACATATATACATGCATTTTCAAATGTCAACCTCTCTCTTTATATATAGGAATCCATGTGTTCACATGCCTTGGACTACATTCCCCCATTATTCATCCGTATCCCAATCCTAGTTTCAATATAATAATTCTTATAGTGCATGTCAACCTTCTTATTATACTTGTGTATAACTTCATATCATTCATATCATTTCCAACCATATGTTTGAGTTTCCTTATACTATATATCATTCATCACAATGTCATCTCCATTGAATTATAATCTATTATGCGTGTATGCTTTATAATCCTATTGATGCCTCAAAGATTTATCTCAACTTGATCATTGCATCTCATGCAATACCACAATTCCTAAGAGTCATCCTTTTGTCCTTAATCATCTTTCATGCCTCTATATTACCTTGTATCTTTCTTGCATTACGATATTGATTTGTCACTTAAGACTCGAACCCATTTGAATCATGTATGCCTTAAGCATTTTCGAATTCCAATTTCCATAATATATTAGGAAAGTTTCATTATCTGACTTCATTTTCAAGGTCAACTTCTATCATCCTTTGTTCCACTCCTTCATATGAACATAACATCATTCTTCCTTAACTAATTTATAAATTGTACTTGAAATTGTAAAACTTAAAACTAGATTCTCCTCAAGTATTTTTCAATATTAATACTAATATCACTCTCAGCTTACAGCTTCCTTTTTATAATCACATAACTTAGTGCTTGCTTTAACGAGATCCAGAGCAAAACTTCTCTTGAGTATTTCCTTGGGAATATCTATCTTAAACTTATGTCTCACAGCATGTGATCCCTTAACTTGTGATTTAGCCGTTAGGCTTCTCAGCAAGTTTTAAAAATTTTACGTTTCATACTTGCTGTGTATGATTAGAATCTCTTCTCAAAGATGTTTATGTATTCCTAAAACACTTAATCTTAAAGATATATAAATACGTACTCATCCATTCAATCCCTAACTCATCTTCATAGGTTTCTAGGGTGTCACACAATTAGCCTCATGTTGTTCCTAACTCTTGTCATTTTACTGTATCAAAACAGATATTACAAATTCTCGTAATGATATTCTATATAAACTGATTTTCTATACCAGTCTCGTAATTCTTCCTTCACACTTTCATTACTTGGTATCTCATCTCAATATAGTCATCTCAAGAATCTTTCAAATTTTTTTCTTTTAATTATATGCCTATATACAAGGCAATAAAGAAGTTTTCAATTCATTTGGGTAAACATTCTCCAGAATATTTAAGACTCCCAGATAACAAAACACAATGACCAACAACCAAAATTCAATTTGTAAGCTCATTATCATGTCACTCCCATCTTACTCATGCATCATAAGCGTGAGGTATTCGGAGCATTACAACGTTGAACAGTCAATGTTGAAGCACTGTAGCTATTAAAAATTTTCTCATCAAAGCTATTTGTCTGTATTCAAAGTCACCGCATCAATCATTCTCAACCAGTGGATTCCCTTTTAGATATATATCATGAGTTCCATAAGTATAGATACCTTCTATTTTCTTGTCATACACACTATGCCAGATTATTACTTTCATCTCATGTCATCTTTTAACTTTTATCAACATTCATAAAATTCCACCCCATAACATCCTTTCCATACAGTGTAATAAATTCATGATACATATACCACTCTACACATAAGTTGCTTACTATCTACAACTTTCCTCAAATTTATTGTCATCCCTATCCAATTATCTTCTGTGTCTTATACTCCAATAATCTTATTGACTTTCGGTATAATTAACTACGAAAACAGCCCAACTTCCTCCTTACTTTATTCTCGTAATCCTTACTGAATCAAAATTTTATATTCCCCATATTCCATAATTTAACTTCATTGGGTTATATTTGTGCCCAACTATTACCTCATAGTGTCGTAACATCACTGAATAATCTCCTTCATGCTTAAATTACAATCATTAAAGTAATCACATTATCCATTCCGAATGTCATTTATAACCTTATTGCTTCCTTCTATAACCTTCCTCAATAATTATATTACCAATTTATCCCTATCATACTAAAGATTCCCATATACCTTCAGTTACTTATAGCCATTTTATAATACATTCTAATCCTATACTTTAAAAGCCAAACTATTTTTACTTCTTTGTACAGATAATTATTATCTCTTTTACACAACATCTACTTAGAGTTAAGGTAGTGTAAAATCCTACGAAAATATTACATGTCCTTGGGATCATCATCTTAATCTAATCTTATCGGAAGATTCTACTCCGAGTCCTCCTGAAGATCCTCTTCCAGGTTTTCCTCCTCTTGAGATTTCTTTCTTTGCTTTTCAATCCAAGCTTGTTGTCTTCTCCTAATTTCCTCGGCACTCACTAGTGCAGCATTTCTTCCACATCCGGGAGAAAAATGGCGTACAACGTTTACCCCCTTCCTAAGACGAATATCTCCCCTTGCAATTGCCTTCCTCGTATGTTCTCTATGGTACTCTTCGAATTGTTTCAAAAGGAAATCTATTTCAGTTTTCAAAATATTAGAGCTATTCTCACTTTCAAAATTCTGGCTACTCTCAAAGCTTTCCTTATTATGAACCCATTCTGCTAAGTTCAGAGGAATTCTGTTATTAGGAATTCGGGATGGATCACCTTCCGAATCACCTATATCAGGATGCCATTTGCTTATAGCCGTAGAATCTAGAGATCCCTCGCTATCACTATGAGAGGTATTGAGACTACCACCTCTTCTAGACATGGTGTGTATGTCACCAGTGCACCTCAAAACCTATATGCAATCAAATAGTAATTGCATAATTATTTATGCATCTCAAAAGTAGGTAGATTTCTATATGTAGATGCATACATTCTATTCAATCGAACCTAACTTAACTTAACTTAACTTATCTTAACTTAACTGGACTTGGGGCCACGCAATGTCAATGTAGATTCCTTAAAACAACTTTAAAACCAAAGGCTTTAAAATCTAATTCTTTAAAATCAAAATATCTGATCTTTAAAACCATGCTCTGATACCAATAAAATTGTCCCGACCCGGAACTCCCCATCGGGCCTGTGACAACCGCCGCGAGGCCTCGACAAACATTCTTCACCCGGAATGTCGATTGAAACCCCGCAAGGCCTAGCATCAACTTCCGCATCTCCCCGGTGAGCAACAGTTATTAAATCCCGCATTCAAAAAAAATCATAAGTCATTTTTAAATAAGAAACAATAAAAT
>NC_030855.1:17278648-17320695 GCF_000208745.1 Theobroma cacao
TCAGGCTTGTCATCTTCTCCCCCACTTGGATCAACCATATGATCCTTTTTCATGACTGATTTCGACATCTGGCCTAATATTAATATTTTAAAAATTTAATCTTGTCTCCTTAGTATTTGAAATACCTTATATGCCTCACTTGACTTCTGAATCTCCTTTTATCTCACAAATTCTCCTCCGATAAAAATTATTATTATTTTATTATTATTTTCTCACTTGCGAAATATTTTATCCTAAACTAATCCTTTCGTCTTTTTTCACTTTTAAACATTTTAATTGACCTCAACTTGCATTCGATCAACTTTATTTATCACCATATCAAAGTATGGGGTATTTCAAAAGATCTCTACGAAGGTTGGAAGATGTAACAACAGGGGCCATAGATTCCGAGCTGGAGTCTTGAACCCTTCAAGGTCTTCGAGTAATCCGAGCTAGGCAAGGGTTCCTACGTTGTAGTTTTACCGTTCCCAATCATGCATCCAAAAACTCTTGTTTACTTTCTTATTGTTTTTTAAAATTTAAATTTTATTCTGTTTCAACTTTTAACCTCCATAAATACTTTTAATTATTTAACTTCTTAATGTTAACCTCATTTGATTTTTATTTTCATTGCCATACTTAGATTAGACAGGAATTTGAATTTATGCTGACCAGAACGTAAATGTAAACTATATAAATTTTTTTCATTGGATATGAGATAAAATATAAAGCCCTTGTTCTAATTTGGATTACATGAATGGATAGTATATTGTTAATTTTTTGTGGTTTGATTTGCTATTATAGGATGATATAATAGGAATTGGCAAGTTGGAGACATAGCAACTCTAATCGACAACGTTGGAGGCGCTGCCATGTACTCCACTATTGACCGTTTAAAAGTCACTTTTGATTTTAACATTTCATATTACTCGACGGCTAGGATTAGGTTTTTTTTTTAAGTATTTTATTGTTTAGTACTAATGTACTAATGTGTCAAGCATTGAAATTTAAGTCCGATCTTGTGCAATCACGTGGAATTTAAATCTAATATCACGTGGTCTTAAATTTTGAAAATAAAACTTAAATAAATCTTAATTAAAATTAACAAAAATGAAAGTTGAGATAAGATAAAGTTATTTAGAGAAATGGAATACTTTATTATTTTTATGATGTGTGTTATAAGGGATTTAATTTGAAAAGATAATATTCAAATTAAATCCAAATTCTAATCTAACATAGTAAATTTACATCTAAATTTAGATATATATTAGCAAATCCAAGATTTCAAGTCAAATTAGATACTCTTAAGGTGTGTGGACATTTTACTCCTATGCCATAGGCTGAGCCTTTTGATTGGTTTGTTGGCTTGTCTAGCTTGCTGGTTTGTTTGAGCCATTTGGCCTACTTGTTGAGTCTGAGTTGGTATGAACTCTTGGGTTGTGACGTTCTCTCTCACTCAATTCGACAACGTCTTCATTGTCTCGTGGCCTCGTGAAAAAGCTCCACCTTATCTTGGAACTGCTATAAGTCCTTCGCTAACTCCCAACTTGTCTCATTCTCTAGCAGTCCTTTCCATTTCATTAAATATTGGTGCCTCAGTCTATAATTCTTTTGCCTTAGCACTTCATGGGCCAACACTTGCTCCACTTCTTGCTCATATGTTGCCTATATTCTTACTGGCACTTTATGGCTTACACTTCTACTAGGATTGTGTGCATCTGCATGGTAAGGCTTCAACATATTGACGTGGAAAACTGGATGTATCTTGGTGGAGCTTTTCCACTAGGCAACGAGGACGTTGTTAAATTAAGTGGGAGAGAATGTCATAGCTCAAGAGTTCAGACTAGCCCAGGCCAAACAAGTAGGACAAATAGTCCAAATAAATCAACAAGCCAAACAAGCCAACAAATCAATCAAAAGGCCTAGCTCGAGTCATAGGGGTAGAAATGCCCACACACCCCTAAGAGTGTCTAATTTGACTCAAATTCTTAGATTTGGTAATGTATATCTAAATTTAATTGTAAATTTACTAGATTAGATTAAGATTTAGATTTAATTTTAATATTATCTTTTCAAATTAAATTTTTTTTAAAGCGAATTTATTTGCCTCATAACCGATATGCCATTGTAAGTCTGAAACATCATGGTAAGAGACTTCTTGTGACATTAATGAAAATGGTTAAAGCATAAAAAAATAGTACAATGATTAGAAGACTTAGGTAGATTACCCAAGATCAAAACACTTATCACCACTCATTGACAAAAATTAAACAGATTACCTAAGATCAAAACACTTATCACCACTCATTGACAAAAATTAAACAGATTACCCAAGATCAAAACACTTATCACCACTCATTGACAAAAATTAAACATACTTTCCTAGTATCTTAACCGTTTAACAACCTACATACAAAAACAACACAAAACCCATTAACAAAACACTTGGGCAAGTCATACTGGTTGCGCCTAATCATGACTATGCAACCCACATACATAGCTCACAATGATCATCAGAAAAGTGCACTGCCTCACAAGCCTTAACCAACAGAGATCAATTATTGAAGCCCATCCCAAAATAGCCTAACATCAATAGTTGAAGCCATGACCTTCTTCAGCATGTGCTCTTTGCCATAGTTTGACTCTTGCATTGACATGAACTCCTTCACACCACAACATCCTTTTTTCTTCCAACTTAAAAAAAGCACCTTATTAAATCCTTTATTATTATCTCTCTATCTTATCTTATTTTATCCCTATCTTGTAACCTAATCTTATCTAACAAAAGAGCCATTAATCTATTCTAACATAGATAAAAGAAATAACAAAGCATTCCATTTCTCGAAATAGTTTTCTTTATTCTTCATTTCTTTATCTTTTGCTTTTGTTAGTTTTAAGGCTTACTTAAACTCTATTTTCAGAGTTTAAGGTCACACGAGGTTGAGTTTAAATTCCAACATGTAATAGTTGGTATCAAAGTAGACTCGGATCTTCATTGATGTGAGTTTTCATGAGAGATATAAGGGTCGAGGTAGACCTGAACTAAAGTAAAAGTCCTTTTCCTCTATGAGTAAAGAGTCAGTGCAATAAGGGCATTGTACAATTGAATGGGGTAGAATGTCACAAATAAGAGATGAAGCGGGTCTTGAGAATATAATTATGAGCCTTCCACTAGACATGTTTTTTTCGTTGGAAACATGAACCTATGACATTAAAGTCAAATTACTTTTTAGATTTTATGATTATAATAGAAAATTTAAAATCTTGGTAATGTTAACCCAGATTTGAGGATAATTGGGTACACATAACTATCTTTTATCCATCCCTTGTTCAAAACCTTTTTTCACCAAGCACGCTTATCCAAAAACTATCTTTTCTCTTAGCACATTTTGCTGTCCATGTCGTGCATAGGTTATTTGTAGAAAGTCAAACAATGCTGGTAGGATATTGATCTCGTTATCAAATCGACACTTTTTAATACACCCTATGATGTCTGAATCTAGCCATTAGATTCGAAGTAGTTAAAGGTTTTGAGGAATAGAGTCTTAATTCAAGTCTAATATCTCTTTCCTATCCAATATCTAATTTGAATTACATTGAGTTCACAATTGCCCAAACTCTCGATATGCTATTTGAATTAGATAGAGTTCGAGTTTGCCTAAACTTTTGCAGCTCCATTAATTCCCACGTTTGTGCATGCAATCCCCCAACGTAATTAAAGGTTTACCATGAGCAGCTCTGCTTCTCGGTGGGACAACAACACATCAGTACAAGGTTGAGCACATGAGATAAGAGACTTAGAGCCTGTTTGACCTAATTTTTTTTAGCTTAAAAGCTATTAAAAGCTTTTATGAAAAATAATAGTTTTTAAAATTAAGTTAAACCTATTTGGTAAGTTGTTTGACAAAATAAATTATATAAATTCTAATTTTAGTTAAAATTATCATAACGGATATTGATGCTATTTTTAATTACCTAATAAACCAAAACGGAACGAGTCTATTTCAAGTTTATATGCGTATTCAAATGTTAAAAGTCAAAGAAATCAATAAAGAAACGGAACGACTCTTAAACTTGTATATTAATAATAGTATTAGATTTTTTGATGAAGAAGAGAGAAAACTTTTAAATAGTACTTGAATGTAGATTTTCTTTTCTCTTAATATTTGTAAGAACAAAAAAACTTAGATTTTGCTATTCTGTTTCTAAGTCTTTTAATTTTTTTTCTAATAATCTTTGTAAAGAGAGATAAATGAGAGGGACATCGTGATTTTGCATTGGAGACAGGTGATTTGCAGATAGAGAGAGAGAGAAGAGAAGGAGATTGATTGAGGAGCATTTTTTGAAAAGTAGTGTGTTTTTTAAAAAAAGAAAAGAAAGCTTTTTTTTTTTTGAAACTTTTTTTTAAGAGTTTTTTCAAAAATCTTGTTTGGTCTGATTTCTATTTTTAAGAGATAGATAAAAAAGCCAAACCAAACAAACACTTAATCTTTCATGATTTTGCCTACCAACTATTTTCCTTAACGCCCTTGATTGCCTTTTAATTAAAAACACAATTTCATCTCCGTCCCGGTTTTTCTCGTTAAAAAAGGAATCATTCGTTGGCTACACAGAAAACCAAAAAGTTGCTTCACAAATAGCCAACTACCTCGATGATGAACCACCCCTACACCCACTATCCACCCATAAACGAATAAAGGCTTCAACCGAAGGTGGAATTCAACTCAGACAACATTCCACCAGCTAACGATGGAGCAGCGCAGCTGTGTGGACAAGAAATAAAGATATGGTCACAAATTTCTTCCTCATCTCTGGACCAACAACACACTATTCATTTTTTACTTTTAATCCTATTTTTTTTTTCTTGTTTTTGTAACGATAGTTCAATTTCAAAATGTTCAAGAATTTTTTTTTCAATTTACTTTATTTTTGCCTATGAGTCACCTAAGCTTAGTAACATTTAATTGATAGGATTTTCACAGATGGAGTTGAATCTGTGATAATAATACTTTCCCGTTGGTTTAAACTTTTTTTGCTAAATGAAAACCGTCAGTTGCAATTGAATTGTTATTTTCTCTCCAGCCAATTACAACAAAGTAGGAAAAAGAAGTTTGAGGCGACAAGGAAACTGATTAGATTGAAAATGATCCTAAAAATCTGAACTTTCCTCCAATGACGTCCTGTAGACTAATGTCTCAAGATAAAATGCCATTGGCATTTGTTTATATATATAGGGGCACCTCAATTTCCAAATTATAAGAGTTAATAAATTATTTAATAAAAAAATATTTAATTTGATCGTTCAATTTCTTTTTAAATAAATCATACTTTGATTATCATTATTTATGAAAATGAATATTTTGATAATTTGAAGTAACTTTTCAAATTAATTAATTTTGATTAAGTGGATAATGCGTGATAAATGAATTAATATGAACATGTCATGTCATGTTATTAAGGTAGTAAAAAAATCAAGTTAAATAATTTTTAATGATTAAGCGACTAAAATAATAATTTTTTATAAATTTTGGTGGTTAAAATGTAATTATTTAAAATTAAATGACTTAAAGTATATGAGACCCTGCCGCTACCAATACGGTGAAGGGAAAAAAAAAACAAAAGTCTCCCCTTTGCAAAACGGCCAAAGAGAAACAGAGCAAGAAACTGACAGAGGTCCTAAGATATGCAAGAAGATAACAGCCTGGAGAAATCCCTAGCATGGCTGCAAGATGTTGTCCAAGGGGCCATAGGTCAGGAGTTGGAGACCCGAGCCCTTGACGGACTACGCATCACCCATGCTCAGAAGGGATTTATACGATGTAATTTCGTCGTATCAAATCGTGCATCAGTATAAAATCTGGATCAACTATTTGCCTTTTTCTTTGGTTATTAAATTATGAGACTATGTAACCTTTTTTTCTTTAATGTTTACTTTTTTATCTATGCATAGGGTGTTGATGGGAATTGGCATGTTGGAGCTATAGCAACGTTGATGGATGTGGTCGGAGCTGTTGCTGTATACTCTGTTGCCCATCGCGTCATAACCTCCGTTGATTTCAGCATTTCATATTATTCAACAGCCAAGATTCATGTCAGTGTTTTCTTGTTCAAATTTTGTTACCGCAAGTTCTTTTCTAGTCTTATCAATTGAAGCTGTTGATTGGTTTGACGGTAGGAGCAAGTGGAGGTAGATGCCAAGGTTATGGCAAACAAGGGAAGGCTTACACAAGTGATGGTGGAGGTTAGAAGGAAAGGAAATGGAGAGCTAATTGCTTCGGGAAAACAGTGGATGGCTTCAAATAACCTCAGGGTATCTCAAGTCAGTAAGCTTTGAGAACTAAAGATTAATTAAGATGCTTTTACTTATCATCTCTTAATATCTAATGAAGATTCTAAGATGTATTGATTTTCTTTTTCCCAGTTAAAGAGATTGAATGAGTTTGGTTAGTTTGTTTTCTATTTGGTTAAATTGAAGAATTATGAAAGGAGTCATGCATTAAATCCCACACTGTTAATCAATCAACCTGTAATTTTGAACAAGTGTGAATTCATTGATTTAACCCGTAACTTTTCCTCTACAAAAAAAATTGAAAGAATGGAATATATTCATTGAAGGGGAGAATTCATGCAATAAAATAAAAGCTTATGCAGGTGGAGCATTCGATCTGACAATCACGGTTCAATAGCCAGCCAAAACATATGTAAATCAGGCTGGCACGATCCAAAACTGAGATAAGTCCTTTCTCTCCTCCAGGCTTTTAAATTCCTTTCATCTGTCAAACCTGAGGTCTCTCTGGTTTGTTACTCCTCCTCTGATTCATATCCTTCATCAATAACTTCTGCCGTAGATCCATAAGACCTGCTACAGATGATGTAATACAACAGATTGACAAGACTCAACCCTGCAAGAAGCCAGTAATAATTGTCGAAGCGAGCCTCATTGAGATTGTCAGCAACCCAACTCGGTTTTCCACCTCTTGAAGTAGTCTTGTTGACAATGTTAAACAGAGCACTACTCAGTATGTGTGCGAATGCCAGTGCCAGAAAGAACAGGGAATTACCAATACTTGACATGGTCTTAGGGAACTCGCGATGATAAAACTCGAAATACCCAAGTGTACTAAAAGCCTCAGCTACTCCCATCACGATATGCTGTGGGAGTAGCCATATTACTGACATATTTACCACTGCAATAGGATTTTTCAAGAGCCCCTCCTGGATTGCTTTTCTTCGTCTCGCACTCTCAACAATTGCTGTAAGTCCCAAGGCTATGACGGACAGGAATAACCCAATTCCCATTCTCAATTGAACACTGATGTATACTTGTTCACCCTTTATCTTTGACGCCAATGGAATTATGACACGCTCATAGAGAACAACCCAAACCACTACAGTGCAATAAACAAACACGGTTACAGAGGCTGCCGGTATCTCGAAACCTCCCAAAACGTGTCTGTTTACGGAACTGGCTTGGAGTACCGGAAAAGAGTGTTGGCTTCCAGCAATCGCCATAACGATCCCCGTAGACCATATTGGTATTACCTTCAAAAGTGCTTTAAGCTCTTCGACTTTCCACACCGTGGAGACTCTCCAGGGGTCCAAGGCCAATCCATCAGAGCCTATCTCCTGTTCAGCATTTCTAATTATGCACGCTTTGTTCAAAAACTTCAATTTCTCACTTGGCACGGTAATCTCTGAATCCTTTCCGTGATGGTAACCTGAATCTTTTGATGGAAATGGGAGGTTTCTATTCTTATAAGCAACCACAAGAACTTGTGCAAAACCCGTGAAGAGGCTTGTGCTTGCTTTGCGCTTAACATAGAGCGGAGAAGCAATGTAAAACGCCACAGTCGCCAGGAACATTAGAATTGCGCAAACTCCATATCCCACCATCCACCCATACATTTGTAGAATGTAAATGACACTCGTCAAGCCAAGGGAACCACCGAGGGATGCTGCAGCATAATACCAGCTGAAGTAGCTCTCCAGGATCTTTTCATTTTTGTTGCTCAACTGATCCACACCAAATGGCATGGAACATGGCCTAATGCCGCCAGCTCCAATTGATTTGAAAAACAAGGCAGCAACCAGGATAGCCACCTGGCCTGCTGTTGCAGATTTGCAGCTTTGAGCTAAGTGGTCACAAGGAGGAGGCGTTGCCTGTGGTATAACAGTTGTTAACCATAGAATTGCCACACCCTGTAACATTGAAAGTTAGGTATGAAAATCCGAATTAAAGATTCTATTAACAAGACAAAAGAATCATAACATGATCACAACTATCCTTATTATCATTAAGAATCAGAACTAGAAATGATGCTGCAAAAAAGAAGAGTTTACCAGGAAACTGGAAATTGAGCCCAAGCCAATGGTAACGAATCGGCCCATAAAAGAATCAGCGAAGAAAGCACCCAAAATAGGTGCGAAATTGCTAAAAGCTTGCCAATGGTTGATAAGATTGTGCACTGCGGCAATGGTCAAGTGATAGTTACTCTTCAAGTACAACGTCATGCTTGGCACCAGCGCGTAGCTTGGCACCTTCTCAAGCGCCTCATTTGCTGTAGTTGAAACAATCAAATTCAGCGTTCAAAACAATTATAAACGTAAAAGACCATTAATATTGGTCTGGAGCATGTAAAAGTATCCAAAATCATAACGCAAAAAGCATTCAAGAATATGTATATGCATTTGCTGCATTTACCTATGATGAATGGCAAGGCAATGAAGCCGCCTTTTCGCCTTTTAGAATAATCTTGACGGATCCCTTTCTCCATAATTTTTTCTGAAGCCATTAATCCCCTTGTCAATGATGTGGCTTAATTCAGACTTCAGAGTTATTTGAGAATTTGAGGAGAACAAAAGCAGAAGAGATATTTATACTTAATTTCTCTTCTGAAGTCAATTACCAGAATTGGGTATTCATCCTTCTGCCAACGTTTAAAAAACTGAAATATGTTATTCAGGAACCAAAGGAAACACTATTCTGGTATTTTCATTTCTTTCTGTTTGTAATATCTAGCTTTCCGCTCTGTTTATTAGTAGAATTTTGGTATTTTATTTTATTTACTTTAATTACTCATCATCAAATTGTACACCTGAGAAAACTGAAGATATTGTTATTGCCTTTGATTGAAAACTGTCTTTACACAGTGGCATTAAAGAATTTTTTGGTTTTTGGTTTCGGTTTCATACCAGTGGAATAATAAATTGATTTTTAGTTGTAAAACGGAAATTAGTTCTCTCCTATTTGTATCACTACAGACTTAAAGCATCCATTCTTATCTTCTATATTAGTCTTCCTCTCTCACAAAACCATATTTTCTTTCTTTCTTTTTATACATTTACAGATTTTACTTTCTATATTTCACATTTTTTAACCTTTTTTAATATTTTTTGTATTAAAAATTAGTAAAAACATCAATGTGATACAAATATTCAAAATTTAATATAAATACCATTTACATTAAAGGGTTTTCTTTTTTAAAAATATCTCTACTAAATAAAAAGCGAACATATAATATGAGATGAAAAAGTATGCACAGTATTAATAAAATTCTTGACTCGGTTTTGGTGTTGCAAGCTAAGTGACATCAACTCAACTGATGAAATTATAAAAAAATGGTAAAATACTTTTACTCTCTTAAGTTTTAGTTATAATTTCATGTGGGTCTATTAATATTCGAAATAGACAATTCGTCTTAGAAGAATATATTTCGCTAGACATAGAAAACCTGCTATTAGTCCTACTATCAGTCTTTGTTTCTTTGTTAATTTTTAAGATAATTTTGCCTTTCCTTTAGAGTTCTTGTTGAGACTAAAACTCCCTCAAACCAAAAGCTAAAAATCCAGATTTCTTACTAAAATGCTTTAGATTTCTTGTTGATTTTTGGCACTCCACAAAAGAAGAAAGGGTAAAATACCCCCACTCCTAAATTTTAGGCATAATTCCACGCGGGTTCATTAGTAATAGAAATGGACAGTTCACCCCAAAAGTCTAAATGCCTTTAATGGGAAGTGTGAAATGTTGAATTTACCTTTGTGTAAATAAATCTTAATCACGTGCTAATGTTTGCTAATCACTATACTCCTTTTCTCTCCTTTGGTTCTCTCATTAACCGTTACATCATTGATTGATTAAGGTTTTTTTTACCCTTTTACTTTGATTAGAAGCTTCACCCTACAACAAAATAACTCAAAATCAAACCTTGGTATCGAACCCTTTAAACCTTGACCTAAATTGAGAGAGTGAAAGGTTCATCAATCGTTAAACATTGGTGTGTTTTATTGCTTTGTCTAGGGTTAGGGTTTTGTGGTTTATGGACATTTTTTTTTATATGGTCCTTATGTACAGGAGCAAGTTTTGTCATTTAGGGTTGTTTTTTTGTAGTTATGGTCTTCATGTGCAAGAATGGTTTTGTGGTTTAGGGTTCTTTGTCTGTTGTTGATGTGGTGAGGGTTTGAGAATGGGTTTGGATTAAAGGTTGGGTTGAACCTAAACCTAGAACTTTAAAGCCTTAAATTGGGGAATTAGGGTTAGGGTTTTAGAAATTAGGGTTTTGGGGTTAGTTGTTTGGGTTTGGGTTCCCCTAATTTCCAAAACCCTAACCTTAATTCCTTAAATTAAGGGTTTTTTATTTTATAATTGGGGGAGGGGGGATTCGAATCCTGCTCTTTTAAGTAGAGGAATTATGCACTAGCCAATGAGTCAAATGCTCGGGTGTAATTCCTTAATTTAAGGGTTTAGGGTTTAGGTTTAGGTGGTGAAGTACTTTCTGCTACTGTTGGTATTAATAATGAATAAAGTATTGGTAAGGAAAGTAGTGAATCAGTTGATGGAGAAGATGTATCCAGTGAAGCTATAGACTGGATGCGTGAGATAGAAAGTGAGGAATCTCTAAGCATCCAAGATAGTGATGCACTGAGTGTTGAGGTTGAAGAATATGTAGAGAATGATGTTTTTCTTATATTGGTACTAATGTAGAGGAAGGAAACCGAGATAGTGATGAATCTGATAAAGAGGGTCGAGCAATAGATAGGTCTTTAAAGGCATACCTTATGCTCTTAATGAGAATGGGAATATTGTATTGGTAGAGAACATGTTGTTTACAAGTGTGCAACACTCTAGGGAGGTTTTGGCTTATCATATGATTTAGGAAGGAATAGAGTTGTATAGAGCAAAAAATGAGAAAACTAAGTTCAAGGCTTTCTATAAAAGAAATGGTTGTGAATGGATGGTTCAAGCAAATGTATGTTTAGATAAGAAGACCTTTAAGATTAGGAAGGTAGGGAATGAACACTCTTGCATTAGGATCAATAACAATAATCCTGCTGCTACAAGTGCTTGGATTGCTAACAAGCCTACTAACAAGCTTATTTCTCAGTTGCAGTCTAACCTAAATACGTCATACAGTTTGATGCAGCATGAATTATAGGAGAGCTATGGAGTGAGTGTTCATTCTAAGAAGCTGTATAGGGCAAATAAAAGGACTCGAGAAGAGTCTAAAGGGACTCATGGTAGGTCTTATTCTTACATGCACTTGTATGCTCGAATAGTAAGGGATACAAATCTTGGGAACATAGCCATCGTGAAGTTAGAGAGGCCTAAGTTGAGCAGGTACCCAACTTTCAAAAGGTTTTTCCTATCCTTTGATGCTTTAAGGAAAAGCTTCAACAAAGGGTGTAGGCCTTTCATTGGGGTTAATGGCTGTTGATAATTCTATTTTATAGAATTATTTTATTCCAATTTTGTTATTAAATATTAGCTAAGTCCTTAATTTTCAATTATAATTTATTTATTTTTAGTTATTTTTATAATTAGTTTATTTTTAAGTGAGTTATTTTAATTTTATATTATTCTTTTTAATTTGGTTGTTATTTATTAGTTTTTATATTTTTGTAGGAACTAAAAGAAATTGGGCTTAATTTTGGAAAGTGAGATGTTGAAAGACTCGAAAGTCTACTTGCATATGCTTCAATATTTTGGTCAAAACTCATTCTACAGAACTCCAAATGATGCAATTCTTAGACCATTGAAAAGTTAAGAGACAGAGCTACAACTTTCATGAAGATCACTTTACCCAATTCTACATTGAAGATAGAAAAAATCATGTTAGAAAATAGATGGGTGTATTGTGCCGGGAATGGAAATTTGCAAAGACTGACAATTGATTTTTTGGGCCTCTCATTACACTTTTAAGCCCAATTAAACCATAGGTCAACTTAGGAACTTTAGGTTAAGTTTATTAGTATAAATAGGATATGTTTAACAACATTAGGGTCGAAAACTTTTGGGAGATTCAAGAAGTTAGAAGTTGAGGTTGAAATTTGGAGATCAAGGTGGCAAATGTTGTTTTGTTTCCTTCCTTGGCTTTTATTGTTCTTGTTACTTTCAATGGTTGAATTATATACAATGTTATTTGCTTTTTTGTAGTTATGAGTAGCTAATTTTCTTTTTCTAGGATTGCAATTGAACTTACATGTAATCTAGATTTTTAATCTTTTTCTTACTTATCTTCAATGGGAATTGAATTGTTTATTCCAATTTGTTCTTAATGCTTTTAATTGCTTGGCCACCAATTAAATTGATTTAGGAACCTAAACAAACTTGGGAAAGGGAGTTTAGTGTAGACTAAAATTGGGAAAACATATGATCATATTAATTGATTTACGTATAGGATAGGAATATACCTATAGGTCATATGTAGCTAGATTAGAGCATGAACTTAATGAGACTATTTTAATTCCAATTCACATAGGGATATAGTGTTTTGGTTAAAATAGATATTTTTATAAGATGACTCGAGAGACCCTTATAAATAATTTAAGACTCTAGGTTAGCAATTCAACTCATTGAAATAAGTTAAGGAAGAGAGGTAAGATTTAGATGAAGTGTAACGGATATTGTAATTCTAGGCTTGTTTGATTTGATATTTTCTCAAGTTATTATTATTTTGATTTTTCTTGTTAGTTTAAAGTTTAGTTAATTAGTTTTAGTTAATCAATTAATTTTGAGTGTTTGGATAAGTTTAATTTATTCTAATTTTAGTACTTAGTAAAATTTTAGATCAATTCCCTGTGGGATCGATGCTTTGCTTGCTTATATACTATATATTCGATACGTATTCTTATGTAGTAGAATTTTAACTGACAAGTTTTTGACCTTATCGGGCCATATGGAGGGGTCTTGCTATATGCTATTGCCAATGATGGGAATTGTGGTCTGTTTCTTGTTATTGTTGTTATGGTGGAGTTAGAGGATAGTGACTCATAGTCTTGGTTTCTGAATTTGGTTAATACTATTAATGGGGACTTCAACAAACAATTGGCATTGATGAGTGATGGGCAAAAGGTAAATCCTAAACACCTACTGTTTTACATTCAATTAGTTAATTTCAATTTCTTATTAACTGTTACTTATTCTTATATGGCAGGGCCTAGATGATATAATTACAGAGATAAAGCCCTATGCCACTTAAAGAAGGTGTGTTAGGCACCTTTATAGCAATTTTAGGCAAAGGTTTTAGAGGTTGGACATGAAAGTGAATGTGAGACCTCAACCCCTATAGGCTCATAACTACGCAGAGATGCAATAACACAAGCCAAGGGTAGTTTCGTTATTTTCTTTAAAAAGCTCCCAGAAGAAGGTTTTATGATATTTTAAGGTCTAAATAGGCATAAGACTGAATAAATAATGTGTAATGATGAAAACAAGAAGAAAACTAGAAGTTTCTATAATTTTCACCACAGGGGCAAAATGGTCATTTTTCACATCGGGTCAAAATTTTTAAGTTTCGTAAACCCGAGTATGTCGAGACCATTATGGACTTGTTTAAGTATCAAAAGAGTAAAAAGATTGCACCAATGATTGAAGGAGAACAAGTTAATGTGCTAAGGGCATTTTCGTAATTTCAAGTGGAATGGATAACCTTGAGCTATAAATATCTTTTTCTTCTAGCAGCTTCTTCTCCTTCTTCTTCTTCCATCTCACGTTGCTTCCATCCTCCATGGAAGCTTGATATGAAACTTTCACAACTTTCTCTCTCTAGCTCTAATTTTCATACCTTTGTGGCCTTTTGACTAGAACCCTTGTGCTCTTTCACTCTCTCACTTTAAAACCCTAAAAAAGTCCTTGTTCAGCACTTTCTCTCACTAGTTGGAGGTTTAGAGAGAGAAAGAGAGATTTTCCACAATTGTTTGGAAGCTATTGGAAGATAATTCAACTATAAAAAAAACCCTAAGGTGAGTGATGAACTAGGCTTGGTTTTAAGTTGTTGATAATGGCTAGTAATTGGGATTATGAGCTGTTTTATTGTTGAGTTGTTTATTCATTTTTAGTGTGATTAGAGTAGTGTAAGGAATAGCCATTTGATATAGTTGGAAGCCAAATAGGAATGACTAGAAGAATTTGAATTAGAAACTAACTTTTGGAGTGATATTAATGTAAATTGGATTGGTTGTGATGTTGTGTGTGTATAGGTTCCAACAAGGCCTCACTTGCCCATTTGAACCATTAATGGAGGTTAGAGTCGATTAGAGGTTCAGCAATACCGGTGAGTGAACTACATTTCAAAATCGTTTTGGGAACCTGACTGTTTTGTACAAAACAAGTGCCTTGGGAACAAGTTTTTGCTAAATGGTTTTATGTTTTGATATGTGGTTGTTATGGATTCATGTACTATTGCATTGTGATGATATATATATATATATATGTTGTGCATGATAGTTGATATTGTGTATGATCATTATAACCGTGTGTGTGCTCGATGTGGGGGGATGCACATGCCGGTGATGATGGTGGTGTGGGAGATGGATGATGATAGTGCCTGTGTGCACGATGTGGGGGGATGTACATGATGACACTAATTGTGCACAATGTGGGGGGATGCACGCGATGGCACTGGCTATGTGCACTATGTGGGGGGATGCACATGAGCCGGGTGTGATTATGATGATATTGATGTTTATCTATGTATTTATGCATATCATGCTTATGAAATGAAAGTTCATGAATATGATATATGATTGAAATGCATGTGAAATTTGGCATGATGAATCTTGAGAAATTCTCATTTTATTGCAAATTAATCTTTATTGCAGCACCAAATGGATTTTTTGTGCAAAAGAGGTCCCTTTTTCACTTAGGTGCCCTGCTTCTCGCTGCAGCGAGAATGCTTTCTTGCTGTAGCGAGGAACATTCTGTTTTGGTAGCAGAAAACTCGCTGCAGCGAAAATAAATCTCGCTGTAGTGAGAAACTCTTTGGTTCTGATGCAGTGCCTTCACTTTGATGACCCCCTTCCTGTCCGAACTGGGAAAAGTGGTAAACATCAAAGTTGTAGCCATGCCTTTCAGCTTTCTAATGGTAAAAAATCAGGTCAATTGGACTTATGTAGCTGGAGATATGATAGAAAAACTGAAACACGTGCAAACTGATACTATTTCTCGCTGCAGCAAGAAATTTTCTGTTTTGGTCACCGGAATCTCGCTGCAGCGAGAATGAACTTCGCTACAGCAAGAAACTTGCTGCCATGCTTGTTACCTTGCTTGATTTTGACCTACTTTTCACCCATTTAACTTCATGGATTGATCATGAGTTTGTGAAACACTATGAGGGTATTAATCAAGGTTTGAAATGAAGGGTTTTTAGTAAGAAATTAAATCAAGTGCATTGTTTTTGAAACAAGTGCATCATGATTTCCAAATTCTTCCTATCGATTGCTTGCTCCCTTCTTATGTTCACTCACTGAGTTTTATACTCATGTTTTTAAACTTCATGTTTTCAGATTCAAAGGTAGTTGGGACCTAGATTGAGTCGCACACATATGCTCGCCTTCTTGGTAGGTACTATGGCATCTCAGTAGCGGTACCTTCGCTTAAAGTCACTGCGCTGACGGTTGAGAGTCTTTTATCTGTGTACATGTATATGGAATGTAAATTACTAGGAGTCATGTTATAAATGAAGTATGTATATGTTGGATTGATGATGATGCCTTATGAGACGGTAATGAATGACAATACTTTGAGATAATACAAATATGAATATTCGATCGTTATAAATTATTACTGAAACATTCATCATTGAGAACTAAAATATGTGGTTTTAGAAATGATGGTTGGGATTAATGATCGGGATTGCATAAATAGGCTTGCTTGGGCTTAGTGGGCTATGCCCATTGGGCCCATGCACCGATCATGGCCCGAGAATTTGGGCTGTGACAGTGAACTTTTGGAAAAGTGTAAAAGCATACAATCGTTGGGATTGAAATGAATCCATTATTAGGAATTTAAGAATATGGTGCCCTAAAAAGCAGGGATATTCTCATGTTTAATTTTATTTAATTTATTTGTAATGAAAGTATATTTTGATAATAAGATGAAGAGTTTGTTTTAAGTAAGCATTCATTATCTATTTATTAAGGTATCACGATTCTATTGAGATATTAAAATACATTTGTATGAAGAGCCATACATAAGAGACATGTATTTTAATTGAATCTAAAATTTGTTCACAGACATATAATAAAGCTGATCACTTTATTGTGATAAGGCTGTAGTGTCCAAATTACTTCCAACAAAATGAATGTGATTCACTTCAAGGGAATCATGAGTCTCAAATAATCAGAATGGTTGATTTTCAGTAATGACATTATAATATGAACGAGAATAATGTGAGAATCAAATTTAAGTTTAACCATTACATACATTTAGATCTCGCACTTATGCATTTGCTTATAGTATAGTCTAAATCTTGATGGATAGTGGACTCGTGTTTTATCTCCTTATAATCTTTTGATATACCATGGGCATGATCATCATAAAACATTTATCTAGACTCCGTATGTTGGGATTATAATCGAGATGAACATCGGAGAACATATATCCAAATAGTGGAGTTCATAGCATTAACATCACTTCTAGTGATTTAAGGAAGATTGGTGATTAATCTAGACCAAGTAGATTGATAAATTAGCTACTTATCACATCTTAATACCTAAAAGATTAGATCTAGAGTATTGAATCACTAATTGGATGAAATTTAAGAGACCAAATTGACATAAAAGGTAAAACGGTAATTTCATCTTTTGTCATTGGATGGTTATGAGGGTTCACAATATAAGGGTTGCAATTGGACAACCAATAATGAATATCAAGTATTCAATCATTTCTCGTAATTATAGGTAATCTAAGAGTGCAACCATAAATCTATGGTGAAGTGATTTCATGGTAATAAGCTTGCATTATCTTAATGAGATTAAGAATAATTTTAAGTTTATTAGAGTTTGGAATATCTATGTTTAAATAGATTCCCCACTTAGCTTCGTAGAATTCAACTTGTTTAAGTTGGAATGCATGTTTAATTTATTAATTAAATTTTTGTACAAAAATGATAACTTTTTCATATTTGTCTTAATTTAGACAAGAAAACATGTTTGTCTTAATTTAAAACAAGAAAAATATGTTTTGTCTTAATTTGGATAAGAAAACATATTGATCTTAATTTAAACAAGATAACTTGTGTTATTTTAATTAAAGACAAGAGTTGTCTTAAATTAAGATAGTACTAGTAGGATTGTTACAAAATGAATCTAGATATGCATGTTGATAAAACGAGACTCCATGTTTGAGTATCACTCTTTTATTTACTGTTAATTTTTTTAAATAAATATGGATAATAATGAAGTAAGAGTTATTATTCAACAAAGAGTTTTTTCTATCAAAAAACTGTAAATGATAATTAAAAAATTAAATTATTTATTCTTTAATTTTAATATTGATAATTATGGAGCATATTTGATGCATCCATAACTCTAAATGGGTGATCAAGATTGATTCAAAGGTATTTGATTTTGATTAAACCTTTGAGGCAAGAGTTTTAATAAACAGAGAAGAGATTGAAAAAAAAATGTACATATCTTTCTTGAAAAAAAAAGTTTTTGGGACGTCACTTCTCTCTTCCTCCTCCTAACTTTGCCACACCTTTCTTCATCTCTCCCATTCTTGGTCGATTTCTCAAGAAAAAAAAATAGCCTTTAATTTTTAGGAAAAAAGAAAGACTAAATCAGTTGCCATCTTATAGTCTAACATTTCACACCTTATCCACTCAAGGTTCAAGTTGAAAGCATTCTTGAAAAATAAGTGGTAAGCTTCTTTGGTTGAGAAATCAATAGTTTGTGTGGTGATGTCTAAACATAAGAACCTAGAAATAAAGGTATGCTTTATCTTACTTTAATAGATTCTTATTTTTTAAGATGTGATTATTTTATTTGCAATATGAATTATGAGTTTTTCTACTTGTGTAATTAGATTGCTTTCTTCCTTTATAAAAGACAAATTTTGAAATCAATGTTTTACCCAAACACATTAATTCACTTAGATCCAACTCCATCAACTATGATGAAGATTAAAGTTGAAAATGTAGAGGCATACAACTGGTTGATGGAAAAACCACTCATACTGTGGGTAAGGCAAACTTTTGACCCAAGTGTGAAAAGTGACCATGTGATCAACAGCCTGGCCAAAAGTTTCAACCACTAGATTGGGCTTGTGAGGAGTAAACCCATTTTGGTTTTGCTTGAGGAACTTAAAGTCAAAATTATGAAGAGGTTTTATGATCTTTATGAGAAGGCTTGCACATGGGAAAGGTAGGTGACACTAAAAATTAAGAGAAAGTTGGTTTTTGCCAAGTACAGTGGCAGGTTTTGTAAGGTTGTGCTTGCCTCCGATTTTGAGTTTAATGTGTTTTAAGGTGGCAAGACATTTGCTATTAGCTTGGGGGTGAGCAAGGTAACTTATCCATGTGGTGTTTGGAATATTTCAAATAAGGGTGTCTCAACATATTTCATGTATACATTGATTGGTTGCATATTTCAAGGTTTACTAACCTGTGTTTGGCAGCATTTTAGATATTTTTTACAACCATGTAGCAGCTTGCATAGGTCACATCAGGGTGATTTAAAGCAATATTGTGACAACTACTACTTTAAAGAGAAGTTCATGCTGGTATACAATGAGTACATTCACCCTATACTTGACATCACCATGGTTGAGTTCAGAGGGCAAATAGATCCAATGGAGCCTCCATTGCCTTGTAATGAGAATAGGACCTATCATGAGTCCCTTCAGACTTCTCTCGGGCCTTTTTCTTTGCCCTATACAGCTGCTTAGAATGAACACTCACTCTATACCTCTCCTGTAATTCATGCTGCATTAGATTGTATGACATATTTGGGTCAGATTGTAACTAAGCATCAAACTTGTTAGCAATCCAAGCACTTGTAGCAGCAACATTATTGTTACGGATCCTAATGCAATAGTGTTCATTCCCTACCTTCTTGATCCTAAAGGTTTTCCCATCCAAACATTGTTGGTCCCGTTAATATGTGCTAGAGGGGGGGTGAATAACACAATTTGGCTCTTGATTGGATGAGGAACTAATTTTCAAAACAAAGAAAGTAAAAACAGAGTAGACAATGGACAACAATTTATAGTGTTTTGGTCCAAGACCTACATCCACTACCTCGATTATCTAACCAAGGATTTTCCTAACAATTCACTAAGAATCTAGTGAAATTCACAAGCTTCCACCAAGCTTTTACAATGGCTTTTCGCAAGCTCAGCCACAACCTTTACACTAGTTTTTTTCGGGCTAAACTAAAACCCAAAGTGGTTTTCCAAGGCTCAACCACAACCTATAACATTCAAGCTTTCCCAAGCTTCAACAACCCCTTAGAGTGACTCTCTCACTTTAAGTATATAAGAAGAAGTGGTAAAAAAAAGTACCTATGATCACTGGATGATCTGATTGGTACAGGATTGAGTGCTAAACATAAATGCAAAGAGTAGGCGTTAAGGTGCAGACAAGTGTAATGAAGCTTTTCTGGTTTTTCAACTTTCTATAACTCAAATCTCATTGAAAGCTTAAAAAAAAACTACTTTCTCATTGTTGGAAGACCCTTTTATACTTGGAGATGTAACTTTAATGGCAGTTGGGCAGTTTATGCCCGTTGGAAACAGTTGAAGATGAGTTCTAGTCGATAATCTATCTTGTAGTGCTCTGGTTCAAGTTGCAGACAGAAAGCTCTTAGTCGACTAACTTGGTTGACTAAGTTGATTCTGTTTCTGGTTTGCAGATTCTGACAGAGGACACTTAGTCGACTGACTTGGTTCACTAAGTTGGTTATGTTTCTCAAACTCTTTAGCCCGCCATTTCTTCAATTTGAAATTTGGTCAGCCAATGTTCTTCTTTGTTTCACCAATAAGCTTCCTCGTTATTCAGTTATATCTTGTTGAATTTATCCTTCTTTTTCTTTCAAAAATATATTTTGAAAGGTCAAGAGATTAATTTCATATAATAATTTCCTGCACACTTAAATAAAAGAATTAGACACAAATGAGTGGGATTATTTTGTTATCATCAAAAACTAATGGAGCCAACAATCTCTCCCTTTTTGATGATGACAAAACAATCTTTCATTAATATCATGGTGTTCTTTTGACTTATTTTATTTTCAGTAGAAAATGGGGATTGCTCCCCCTAAGTATAAGCTCCCCCTTAGTGTGTGCATAATTTGCTTACTTTATTCCAGCAAGTTTTGTTCATTGTTATGTGGAGGGAATGACAATATACGTTTAGATTCTATATATGTGTAGATACATGTTCATCAATGTAGAGTGATTTGCAGTCAGAAATTTTTAGCTGAAGTTTTGACAGATTTTCATTAATATTCCAGCTGCTGTTAACATTTAGATTTTGTCCATATTATTCATGTTTCAACTTGTAGATAGTACACACCATCTATCAGCATGTGAATCCATATAAGCATAGCAACAGTAAATTTTGTTCATGGTAGTCAAAATGCTCAAATAATAAGATATCAGCAGATTTCAATTTTCAGCAGTTGAGCAACATAAACTTGTTAGCATTCATGTTTCACATACATCCACATAAATAACAGAGTTAAAGCTAAGTGTTTAAGTGCCACCAAGGTACAAATAACAGTTAAATAAAAACTATTTCGAAAATACCCTGGACTAGTTATGCTTCCTGTATCCTATTTCTCTAATTTCATGCTCCCCTGGTTCTGCTTTATTTCCTTTTCTAGGTTCTTGGTTCCTCTACCCTAACATTTTTTGTTTTTAAACATTATTTTCTGGTTCTTGGTTTCTACTCCCCTAGTCCCTGGTACCATACTTCTCCCCCTTTTTGTCAGCATCAAAGGAGGGGAATTCTACTCATCGGATGAGGTAGAGGGTGAGGATTTAGTCCCATAAAAGGGATTAAGAGGGAATGAAGAGGGTTCTCGGAGAGGAGATGACTTTCTAGAAGAGGGTTTTGGAGTGGACTTGTCTGAAATGTGAGCTAGACTGTGAGGAGAAGAGGCTAAGGCTGGTTTGGACTTTTCTGCCAATCTGGAAGACTTTCTTCTTTTGAGAAAAGTTGTCTTGGTTGCCATAGTCTTCCTTCCTTTGGTTGGTTGTTTTGCCTCAGCTGGTGGTGCTGTGGTGGCTTCTAGTTTCCCTATTTTGGTCTTGGGTTTGGAAGTTAAAGCAGATTTCTTTCTTTTTCTTACATTTGCACCATCCTTCTGAGTTGCTGTCTTGATAGTGTCTTTTTTAGCTTGTTCCTCTCTAACATTTTGGTGAAAAAGGTCCATAATTGAAACTTCCTCTGAATTTGGAGAAGATGCTTGCTGTATCTTAGTTTCTACACCAGCTGCCTTAGTCCCTTGTTTTGAGTCATTTTTGCTTTGAGTTTCAGGGGAGGTTGATTTGACTAGCTGATAAACTCCTTGTAGGGAGTCTTCAGTTTGCAGAACAGGACTGGCATACTTTAAGGTAGAGCCTTTAGCTTGAGTACCAGAACTTACAGACTTTTTTATTGGTTTTGCTGAACTTTTAGCACCTTGCTGTGCAGGTGCAGTGCTGGATGTTGCTGAACTGTCTGCAGCCACAAGTTCAAATGCCATGTTTTCCTTATTCTTCAACTTGTTTTCCAACTCAGTGATTTTATCTTCCATTTTCTACAGCTTCATTCCTTGGTCAGTCAGCTTACCATCGATCCTCATAAGCAAATTAAAATCATCTCATTCAAAAATTTAGAAGGAGCTTTTTCAGGTTGAGCAGGCAGACTGTGATATTTTCTTGGGCTAGTTTTGGAGGTTTTGATAAACTTCTTTCCATCGAGCACATACCCCATCTTAATTAAGCTGCCATAATAAATGGCTTGGTCTCTAGTTTTCACTAGGTCCATATCATACCTTTTAGCCCATATTCCTTTCTTCTGCATCAGGGATGTAATCACATTCCCATATGGCAGATTGACCTTATCAAGTTTGCAGGTACTTCTCATTTTCTCAATCATGAATCTCCCCAGATTTAGAGACACTCCATTTAAGCATGCTCAATCAGCCAAAGATCCTGCAGGCTGATGTAGCTAAAACTTCCACTCCTCCCTTGAATATTTCAAGCAATAACGTAATGCAGTATCCTAATCAGTGGATTGATTATTAGTCCTGAATTACTTTTAGAGGAGTATTTTTCTTTTCTTCCAGTGATGATCTCCCACAGTGAGGATTGATCATATTTTTCTGGAAGTTCAAATTCACCTATTCACCCTCTATTTCCAGTAGATTTCCTAAGTCTTCAGCAATTACAATAAACTCTTTTCCATTCAAATAGACATTCAACCCATCTTTTACATAGTCATCAGATTCTGCTAATTCCTTTTCTTTCAGAGCAGTGCCAGAGTAAAAATCCTTAACCAAACTTGGACTATATGACCTATTCTTAAAGGTGTTGCAACCTTTAAGTTTAAGTTCATCAAAGTACTCAGATAGACTGGTCTAGATTTCTACAATTTCCTTAAAACTCTTCCAGTCAATGAACTTTTCGCAGGAGATTGGTGCATTTTCTATATTCTTGAATCGATACTCATGCAGCTTATTTCTAAATTTTGAAGAAGAAGAGGAACTAATACCTTTCTGGAGTGAGGGCTCTGTATCTTTCTTCTTGTGCATTTTCTGGTTGTTTTCCCTCAGCTTCTCGGCTATTTCCTTCACTGAGGTAGGCACAATTTTCTGTTTCTTTTTCTGACTTTTTGTTCCAATTTCTTCTTCCATTGGCCTTTTTCTTTGCTTCTTCTCTGATACTTCTTTACTTTGAGAAGTTCTGGCCATTTTGGTTTTGGAAATTTCTGAAGGTCTGAGTCGGTTTTAGAGGCAACTAGAAAGATTTAGGTTTTTGTTTTTAGAGTAACGAGTCGAAGAGGAGAGGGAAGAAGAGGTTGGTAGTAGTTATTGCTCAGAAAACTTCTCATCCTCCTAAAAAAAAAAAATCGCCATACTCTTATTTCTTCATATTTTGAAATCTCCTTATAAAATTTTGATTATTTACCTTTGGTAGCTCTACTATATTTTTCTTTACACCTGGTAAATTAAAATTTTACCACAATTTACTCCTATTTATTTAAACTCACTGAGTTTCATTATTTAAGAATGTCAGACCACTCTCAGTTGACTAAGAATTCCTTAGTCGACTGAATGCATTCTATTTTCACTATGAAAGTCAAAGATTTTCTTATAATTCCTTCACATTAACCATTCCCAAATTTTTCCTAATCTCACAAAATCTATCTTCACTCAGTGGTTTGGTAAAAATGTTTGCTAATTGATGTAGAGTATTCACAAAATCTATTTTAATATCATTTTTCACTACATAGTCTCTAATAAAATGGTGTCTAACTTCAATATGTTTTGTCCTAGAATGTTGCACAGGATTTTTTGATATATTGATTGCACTTGTGTTATCACAGTATATTGGTACACTGTGCATAATTATTCCATAGTCTTTTAATTGTTGCTTGATCCAAAGGATTTGTGCACAGCAATTACCTAATGAAACATATTCAGCCTCTACTGTTGACAGTGCTACTAAGTTTTGCTTCTTATTGGACCAAGACACAAGCATCCTTCCTAAAAATTGGCATGTTCCACTAGTGCTTTTCCTATCAGTTCTGTTGCCAGCAAAGTCAACATCTGATATCCAACTAAGTTAAAAGTTGAGTTTCTAGAGTACCATATTTTTAGTTCTTAAGTGTCTATGAGGTATCTAAAAATTCTCTTAACAACAGTTAGGTGTGATTCCTTAGGCTGTGACTGAAATCTAGCACATAAGCACACACAAAACTGAATATCTAGTCTACTTGATATTAAGTAAAGAAGAGAGCTGATCATACCTCTATAGAGCTTTTGATCTACATCTTTACCTTTTTCATCTAAATCGAGTTTGGTGGATGGACTCATTGGTGTGGAAATTGATTTCAGTTTCAGCATATCAAATTTCTTGAGCATATCATGAGTATATCTTTCTTGATTGATGAAGATTCCTTCGTCACTTTGCTTAATTTGAAGACTAAGGAAGTACTTCAATTCTCCCATCATGCTCATCTCAAATTCACCATGCATTTCCTTTGCAAAGTTCTTGCATAAAGCTTCATTAGTTGAACCGAATATAATATCATCCACATATATTTGCACAACAATTAAATCATTTAGATATCTCTTAATGAACAATGTAGTATCAATGCTGCCTCTATCATATCCATTTTCAACTAGAAATTTTGAAAGCCTCTCAAACCAAGCTTTAGGAGCTTGTTTCAATCCATACAATGCTTTGTGAAGCTTAAAAACATGATCAGACTTTTCAAAATCTTCAAAACCAGATGGTTGTTCTACAAAAACTTCTTCTTGAATTAGTCCATTTAAGAATGCACTTTTTACATCCATTTGGTACAACTTAAAATTCATGAAGCATGCAAAAGCTAGCAGTAACCTTATGGCTTCAATCCTAGATAGGGAGCAAAGATTTCATCATAATCTATTCTTTCTTCTTAGTTGTATCCTTTTGCTACCAGCCTAGCTTTCTTCCTAACTACATTTCTTTGCTCATATACTTTATTTCTAAATACCCATTTAGTACCAACAATAGGATGATTTGAAGGTCTAGGCACCAATGACCATACTCGATTCCTAGTGAATTGATCAAGTTCTTCTTGCATGGCCATTATCCAACTTTCCTCCTTTTTAGCTTCTTCAAAGTTTTTAGGTTCAATTTGAGATATAAAGGCCGAAAACTCACAAGTTTCTCTAGTTGCTTTCCTAGTTCTAACTCCTTGTGAAATGTCACCTATTATTTGGTCTTGTGGGTGATCTCTTACAAATCTCCAACTCCTTGGTAGATCATCATGCTGATTTTCTGCTCTTTACAAATTTTCTAGAATTGGAGTTTCATTTTCTTTTCTAGATGAGCTTTCCTCATTATTTTTATTGTTCTCTAAGCCCATTTCCTCCATTTGTTTTTCTAGAATTTCTATATCATCATCATCATCATCATCATGAACTTCTTTTTGTAAAGTGTTTGACTCATCAAAAACTACATGGACTGACTCTTCAACAGTTAGAGTCCTTTTGTTAAAAACTTTATAGGCCTTTGAGTTTAATGCATATCCTAAAAATATTGCTTCATCACTCTTTACATCAAACTTCCCTAGGGGATGTTTTCCATTGTTCAATACAAAGCATTTACAGCCATAACTCCTAAGGTGAGAAACATTTGGTTTCCTACCTTGTAAAGTTCATATGAAGTCTTTGAAATCAAGGGTCTTATTGAGACTCTATTAAGAATATAGGCTGCTATATTTACTACCTCAGCCTAAAGATATTTAGGTAGGTTGTTCTCACATAACATGGTCCTAGCCATTTTTTTTAATGTTCTGTTTTTCCTCTCTACAACTCCATTTTGTTTGGGTGTTCTAGGTGCAGAAAAATTGTGATCCAACCCCTTTTCATTGCAAAGTTTTCCAAACTCATCATTTTCAAATTCTTTTCCATGGTCACTCCTTATGCTGATTATGGCTAGTCCTTTTTCATTTTCTACTTTCTTACAATAACTTAAGAATGCTTGTAGAGCATCATTCTTATGAGTAAGGAAGTATACCCAAGTATATCTAGAATAGTCATCAACTATTACAAAGCCATAAGATTTACCTCATAAGCTAGTTGTGCTTATTGGACCAAATAGATCAATGTGCAATAATTCAAGAGGTCTTGATGTTGACACTATTTTCTTAGTCTTAAAGGATGTTCTAACTTGTTTTCCTAATTGGCAAGCATCACATATCCTATCTTTTTCAAATTTCAATTTCGGTAGTCCAACAACAAGATTTTTCTTTATTAATTTAGACATTGTATGCATGCTCACATGTCCTAATCTCCTATGTCATAACCAGCTATCATTTTCAACATTTACAACAAAACAAACTTCACTATTCACATCAAGGTCTTCAAAAAAAATTACATACATATTTTTCAACTTTTTTCCTACAAATGAGATTTTATTTGTACTCATATCAATCACTTCACATTTAGTTGAATCAAAGCATACTTTAAATCCTTTATCACATAATTGACTAATACTTGGAAGATTATGCTTTAAGCCTTTAACTAGCAACACATGACTAATTTGAGTTTGAGGACTCTTACCAACCGTACCTATACCATGGATTATGCCTTTTAAATCATCTCCAAAAGATGCGGTTCCTCTTTTTCTCTTTTTCAACTGAGCAAACAGCTCTTTATGTCCTGTCATATGCAGTGAATAGCCACTATCCAATTACCAAGGCTGTTTTTTCCCAAGTTGAGCTCTTGAACATGTCTCTTTTAAGTTCAGCTCAACCTACAAAACATAATTTCAGTTTTTCTTTATAGGTACCCATACTTTGATGGGTCTTTGAGTGTTAGTTGCAGCAAAGGATCCTTTAGGAACCCAAATTTTCTTAACTTTCTGCACTTTCCTTTTCTTAAAACAGTCATATGACAAATGACCATGTTTACCACAATTATAACATGTAGATAATGCTTTAGTTGAATTTTTATTGTGGTATCCATTTCTTTTTGAAGATTCATTTTTCAAACATTTAAGAGCTGTGTTTTCATCAAGAGTTATTTGCAAGGTTTCAGATGTATTTTCCAACTCTTGTTTTAAAGACTCAAAGTCTGTTTTTGAGTGTTCTAACTTAGCTTACAAAATATTTCTTTGCTAAAAAACAAAGGTGAATTCTTGTTTGATTTGTTCCAAATCATTTTCAAGTAATGCAGCCTTTTTCTTCAATGATTTGTATTTTGAAAAAAGTTTTTCAAATTCATCATAAAGGCATTCATATTCATCCTGTAAATCATCATAAGAATTAATGCAGGGGGATGAAGGTACCTCTGTTTCATCCTCTTGTGCCATTAGACAGATGTTTGCTCTTTCCTCAGATTTTTCATCATTAGTTTCAGAGCTTGATGTGTCATTGTCCGACCATGCAGTAGCCAACATTGCTTTCTTGGATTTTTTTTTTCTTGGGGGTTTCATTTTTCAGCAATGGACACTCGGACTTAAAGTGACCAGGTTTCTTGCATTCATAACAGATCATCTTTTCCTTTTTGTTGGAGCCATTTTTGTTCCTAACTTTCCATGAAGCACCCTGGGCTTTCTTGATACTTCTTCTAGTTAGCCTTCGATATCTTCTGCTCATTAGGTTTCTGAATTTTCTTGCAACTAGAGCTAAATCTTCATCATCATCATAGGAAAGCTCTTCCAGCTCTTCTTCAAGAATGCTGGCTTTAAGTGCAATGCTCTTTTTCTTTTCCTTTGCTTCCTTTCGGTCTTCTTCTTCTTCTTCTTCCTTGAGCTCTAGCTAATGAGTGAGAAGAGAACCACATATCTTATCGAGAGTGATGATGTTCAGGTCTTTAGCTTCTCTAATGGTAGTGACTTTTGGTTTCCAGGATTTTGGTAGGCATCTAAGCAGTCTCTTAACTAATTCATGTTCAGGGATAGGCTTCCCTAGCTGACTTAACTTATTTGTAATATTTGTAAACCTATCAAACATGCTGGTGATGTCTTCAACAGGCTCCATTTTGAACATTTCATAGTTATGTGTTAAGAGAGCAATTTTGGACTCCTTTACTTGAGAAGTCCCTTCATGAATTATTTTAAGTTTTTCCCACACTTGTTTAGCTGTTGTACAGCTTGAGACTTTGTTAAATTCAGTGGGGGTCAAGGCACAATGTAATGTGTTGATGGCCTTAAAGTTTACTTGAACCTTCTTAGTTTCAGCCTCAGTTCATTCTGACCTTCGCTTAGGCATCAACTCATTTGTAACTACATTCATGGTTGAGGGCATAAAGGGTCCATTAGTTATGACGTCCCACATTTCATAATCTATAGTCCTAATATAGATTGACATTCTAATGCTCCAATAGGGATAATTAGAGCCATCAAACAGAGGTGGTCTATTTGTTGATTGTCCCTCAGCAACTATGGTTTTTTGTTGAGCCATTTGGATCCTCCCAAAGGATGTTAAACCTTAAAAACAGGGAACTAGCTCTGATACCAATTGTTGGTCCCGTTAATATATGCTAGAGGGGGGGGGGTGAATAGCACAATTTGGCTCTTGATTGGATGAGGAACTAATTTTCAAAACAAAGAAAGTAAAAACAGAGTAGACAATGGACAACAATTTATAGTGGTTCTGTCCAAGACCTACATCCACTACCTTGATTATCAAACTAAGGATTTTCCCAACAATTCACTAAGAATTTGGTGAAATTCACAAGCTTCCACCAAGCTTTTACAATGGCTTTTCGTAGGCTCAGCCACAAGCTTTACATTAGTTTTTCTCGGGCTAAACTAAAACCCAAAGTGGTTTTCCAAGGCTCAACCACAACCTATAACATTCAAGCTTTCCCAAGCTTGAACAACCCCTTAGAGTGACTCCCTCACTCTAAGTATATAAGAAGAAGTGGTAAAAAAAAGTACCTATAATCACTGGATGATCTAATTGGTATAGGATTGAGTGCTAATCACAAATATAAAGAGTAGGCGTTGAGGTGCAGATAAATGTAGTGAAGCTTTTTTTGGTTTTTCAACTTTCTATAGCTCAAATCTCATTCAAAGCTTAAAAAAAAACTACTTTCTCATTGTTGGAAGACCCTTTTATACTTGGAGATGTAACTCTGATGCCAGTTGGGCAGTTTATGCCCGTTGAAAACAGTTGAAGATAAGTTCTAGCCGTTAATCTATCTTGTAGTGCTCTGGTTCAAGTTGCAGACAGAAAGCTCTTAGTCGACTAACTTGGTTGATGAAGTTGATTCTGTTTCTGGTTTACAAATTCTGGCAGAGGACACTTAGTCGACTGACTTGGTTGACTAAGTTGGTTCTATTTTTCAAACTCTTCAGCTCGTCATTTCTCCAATTTGAAATTTGGTTAACCATTGTTCTTCTTTGTTTCACCAATAAGCTTCCTCCTTGTTATTCAATTATATTTTGTTGAATTTATCCTTCTTTTTCTTTCAAAAATACTTTTTGAAAGGTCAATAGATTAATTTCATATAATAATTTCCTGCACACTTAAATAAAGGAATTAGACACAAATGAGTGGGATTGTTTTATTATCATCAAAAACTAATGGAGCCAACAAACATACATTTGCTTGAACCATCCACTCACAGCCATTTCCTTTGCAGAAAGCCTTGAGCCTAGTTTTCTTATTTTAGCTCTATACAGCTCTGTCCCTTCCTAGATCTTATAATCAACCATCACCTTCCTAAAGTGATGCATACCTGTAAACAACATGTTTTCTACCAACACTACTTTCCTATTCTCATCAGGAGGATAAGGTATACCTCTAAGGGACCAATCTATTGCTCTACCTTTCATGTCAAATTCATCACTACCTTGGTTCCCTTTTTCTACATTAGTGCCAATATTAGAAAAACCATAATTATTTTCATCTTCTTCAACTTAAGCATTCTCTGCATCACTATCCTAGCTGTCTTGAGTTTTCTCACTTTTTGTCTCAAGCATCCAGTCTATATTTTCACTAGATATGTCCTCTCCGTCATTGTCCTAAACTGAATCACTACTTTCTTCATTACTAATACCAACAGTAGTAAAAAGTCTTTTAGCAACTCTACCCTCACTAACTCTACCTCTTCCTAAACCTCTACCTCTACTTGAACCTAAACCACCTCTACTTGAAATTCCAACTTCAACCTTTACTTCACCAACTTCACCTTCAAAGTCTCTGCTTAAAGTAGAGTCATCTAGATGATGGAGTTAGATTTAAGTGCATTAATGTGTTTGTGTAAAATATGGATTTCAAAAATATTTCTTTTATAAAAGAAGAAATCAATCCAATTACGTAAGCGGAAAAACACATCATACATATTGCAAGTAACATAATCATATCCTTAAAAAATAAGAATCTATTAAAGTAAGATAAAACGTATTTTTTATTTTGTGATTTTTATTTTCAAACACCACCACTCCAACAATTGATTTCTCAACCAAACAAACTTACCACTTATTCACATTCAAGCATTTGGCTCATTGGTTGGTGCATGATCCCCTGTCTAAATAATAGGATTTGAATCCCCCTTTCCCCAATTAAAAAAAAGTTTACCACTTATTCATCAAGAATGCTTTCAACTTGAACCTTGAGTGGACAAGGTACAAAATGCTAGAGTATAAGATGATAATCGATTTTGTCTCTTTTTCTTCCTAAAAATTAATGGCTATTTTTCTTTCAAAAAATCCAGCCAGGAATGGGAGAGAGGATGAGAGGTATGGCAAAGTTAGGAGGAGGAAAGAAATGACGGCTAAAACTTTTTCAAGAAAGAAACGAATGTTTCTTTTCTTTCAATATTTTTTGCTTTTATTAAAATTCTTGCCTCAAAGGTTTAATCAAAATGAAAAACCTTTAAATCAATCTTGACCATCTATTTAGAGTTATGGATGCATCAAGCATGCTCCATAATTATCAAAAAAATTAAAGAATAAATAATTTAATTTTTTAATTATCATTTAAAGTTCTTGATACAATATCTTTGTTGAATAATAACTCGTATTTTATTGTTATCCATCTTTATTTAAAAAGAATTAATAATAGATAAAAGAGTGATAGTCAAACATGGAGTCTCATTTTATCAACATGGATGTTTAGATTCATTTTACAAGAATCCTCTTAGCATTATCTTAATTTAAGATAACTCTTTTCTTTAATTAAGACAAAACATGTTAAGTTGTCTAAATTGAGACAAATATGTTTTCTTGTCTAGATTAAGACAAAACATATTTTTGCTATCTTAAATTAAGACAAAACATGTTTTCTTATCTAAATTAAGACAAACATGCTTTCTTGTCTAAATTAAGACAAAAAAATTTTCTTGTCTCAATTAAGACAAAATATGTTTTCTTGTCTAAACTAAGACAAACATGTTTTCCTGTCTAAACTAAGACAACATATTAACTTGTCCAAATTAAGACAAAATATGTTTTCTTGTCTAAATTAAGACAAACATGTTTTTTTGTCTAAATTAAGACAAAACATGTTAAAGCTGTTTTTTTTTTACCTAATTTAATTAATCAAATAAAATATGCATTCTAACTTAAACAAGTTAAATTCTACGAAGCTAAATGGGAAATCTATGTAGACATAAATATTCCAAGCTCTAATAAACTTAGAATTACTCTTAATCTCATTAAGATATTTCAAGCTTATTAACCATAAAATCACTCGACCATAGATTCACAATAGATTCATGGTTGCACTCTTGGATTAACTATAATTACAAGAAATGATTCAATACTTGATATTAATTATTAATTGTTTAATTGCAAACTTTATATTGTGAGCCCTCATAACCATCCAATGACAAAAGGTGAAATTATCGTTTTACCCTTTATGTCAATTTTGTCCCTTAGTCTCAAATTTCATCCAATTAGTGATTCAATACTCTAGATCTAATCTTTTGAATATCCAAATATGATGAGTAGCTAATTTATCAATCCATTGAGCCCAGATTAATCATTAATCTTCTTGAAATCACTAGAAGTGATGTTAATGCTCTATTATTTAGATATATGTTCCTAGATGTTTATCTCAATTATAATCCCAACATACAGAGTCTAGATCTATGCTTTATGATGATCATGCCCATGGTATATAAAAGATTATAAGGAGATAAAATACGAGTCCATTATCCATAAGGATTACGGTTATACTATAAGTAAATGCATAAGTGTGAGATCAATATTTAAGTAATGGTTAAACTTAAATTTGATTCTCATATGATTCTAGTTCATGTTCTAGTGTTATTACACGAAGTAAACTATTTCGATGATTTGAGACTCATCATTACTTTGAAGTGAATCACATTTGTTCCATTGGAAGTAGTTTGGACACTATAACCTCAACACAATAAAGTGACTACCTTTATTATATGGTTGTAAACAATTTTTAGATTCAATTAAAATACATGTCTCCTATGTATGACTCTTCATATAAATGTATTTTAATATCTCAATAGAATCATGGTACCTTAATAATTAGATAATGAATGTTTACTTGAAGCAAACTCTTTGTCTTATTATCAAAATGTACTTTCATTACAAATAAATTAAATGAAATTAAACATGAGAATATACTTGCTCTCTAGGGCACCATATTCTCAAATTCCTAACACTAGAATGCTACAACTAGACTCACTAATCCTGCCTCTGCCAACACCTAAACCAACATTCACAAGTTCAGCAGAAGCATACATATTGACTTTTTTGGTAGCAGAAGACTTACCAGATCCCATTGTCTACAGTGGAATAGCAGGAATCAAGTCCAAGTACAGATGAATTTCCTTGGTACTTTCATTGACTTTGAATAGCTTTAACATATCACCATCACTCTTTAATTCGATAACCTTCTTTGATTTAGGGTGTCGTGCAGAATTGGAGATACCCATTCCAACTCCAGCATTGGAATCGTCCACCAACACTTCAAAGACATCATTTGTCAGCTCTATGTATGAATATCTATTTGGATCAACATTGTCGATGGTCATCACCTTTCTATCATGGTGCACCACCTAGTCATACAACATTTTTGCCATGTCCAAACTTGAAAAACCTAATAAGAATAGATTAATAACTCTAAAATATTGAACAATAACCCTATTCTCGAATGTTAACCCTAAACCTTAACCAATTAAAACTTATTTTGAAAACCCCCAAATTTGAATCCTTAAATTAGAGATTACTAGAACCCTAACCTTAATTCCTTAATTTATCGATTTATGGTTAAGGTTTTATAATTGGGGAATTAGGGATAGTGTTCAGGTAACCCAAACATTATCCTTAAATCATTAATTCTAGAACTCTAACTTTAAATTAAAAAATTCAAGAATTAGGGTTAAGGTTTTGGAAATTAGTGATTTAGAGATAGTGTTCAGGTTCGAGTTCAGGTTCCCTAAATCCCAATGCTAGAACTAAACCCTAATTCCCCAATTAAGGGATTTAAGTGATAACTCTACTTTATAGAGTTATTTTGTCATATTTTAAGCATTGAAATTGGCTGAATCCTTGAGTTTAGATTTGAAATTGTCACTTTGTACTTTTTCTTTAAGTTTACTTTTAATTTTTTAAGTCTTTTAATTTTAGTTAGATTTTATGTTGATTAAGCCAGCTTTTTATGTTAGTAACTTGGTTTTGTTTGTTCTTTAAGGTGCATGATCGAAAGGTTTCAAAATGGTGAAGAAAATTGAAGCCAAGCCAAAAATTAACAAGTTAGGTGTTGTAGCCATGGAAGAGTGGGCAACGCAGTGCGAAGCAGATAACGCAACTGTACATAGGGCAACGAGCAGGGCATTGTAGTGCCTGAAAGTGGAGGTCGCGACACCAGCACGATATCTCTTTTTGATTTTTTTTTCGGATTTGATTCGAATTAGGTTTTTTAAATGTTATTTAAAGGCACCTTTGGTGCAATTAAAAGGCACGTTTGAACTAGGGTTTCTCTAAAGGAAAAGTAGCCACCAAGCATACAAGAAGGTAAGAAAGACTTAGAAAGATTGAAGATTAAAGATTCGACAAATCTTTAGTTTTCTTTTCTTCTCTGTTTCTTCTTAGTTTTTCTTGTATTGTAATTGATGGTGAAACTTCTTTGGATTATGTTTTCAATATTTAGTATGAGCTAAATTTATTTTTCTAACATTGCAATAAGACTAAGCATGTAGTTTGGATTTTTAATACTTTTTCTTTCTTATGATTAATTATAGTTGAATTATTTATTCCAATCTTGTGTTTAATGTGTCTGATTGTCTGATCTCCAATTAGATTGATTGGGTAGCCTAAATAAACTTGGAAATGGAAATTTAGTGTAAGTCATGGATGGAATAGCATATGTTCAAATTCATTTAGTTGATTGAATGACTTGTTACGCGTGTGAGATAGGAATATACTTACATGTCATATGTAGCCAATATTAGAGTCTAAGCTTAATGAGACTTTCTTTGATTTAGTTTGCATAGCAATGTAGTGAATTGGTTGAGGGAGAACATTGGAATATTCTTATAAATAAATTAAAACTCTAGGTTAACAACTCATTCCATTTAGTAAGTTATAATAGAGTAAAAGAGATTCAAGTGAAGTGTTGAGGAAAATTGTTGTCCTAGGCTTTTTCTGATTAATTTCTAAAGTTTAGATTGTCATTCTTATTGTTAGTTTAGATTTTTATTTTACTCAATTTAAATTTTTTGTTTGGATAAGATTAAATTGATTTACTTTTCGTAATTAACGAATTTTGGTAATAAATCCTCATGGGAACAATACTCTACTCTTCACTATATTACTTGTTAGTGATATGTGCAATTGTGTAGTAAATCTAACAAATTTTTATTAATATTAATACCAAGTAATTTTTGTCTTAATTCAAACTTTCTTTTTCTTTATTTTTAGGTACTCTTGGTTGTTGTATGTGAAGAGTTAGCAATTTGGAAATTGTTTTTTTTATTCAAAAATTGACAAAACTTTTCAAAGACTTGAGGGAGAGAATTTATGAGCTTAAACTCATATCCACACAATTCCTGAAGAAGTCTTTGTGGGAATATGTTGTTTCTCTTATGCAAGGCATTCACATTAGCATCCGAAAACCTACTATTCATGCTAATAACTTCAAGATTAAGCACACAATCATTCGGATGATTCAAACTTCATTGCAGTTTGACGGGTTACCCAATGATGATCCGAATGCTCACATTGTGAATTTTCTGAAAATTTGCGATACTTTTAAGCAAAATGGGGTCTAAGATGATGTTTTTGAATTAAGGCTCTTTCCTTTTTCGCTGCGAGACAAGGCAAAGATTTGGTTGAATTCACTCATGGCGAGTTCTATCTTTATTTGGGATGATTTGGTTTAAAAGTTTTTAGCTAAGTTCTTTCCATTAGCTAAGATAGCAAAGATGCGGAATGACATCATATCTTTTGTGCAATTTGATTTAGAATCGTTGTATGAAGCTTGGGAGAGATACAACGATTTGCTTAGAAGATATCTTCACCATGGGTTTACCGAAATGGCTACTGGTACAGACTTTCTACAATGGGTTGTTTGGTTCAATTAGAACCACTATTGATGCTGCAGCATGTAGAACACTAATGGGAAAATCTATAGATGAGGCATATGATTTGTTAGAGGAAATGACTTTCAGTATTTATCAATGGCCGTTTGAGAGATTGGTGTTGAGGAAGGTTGCAAGTGTTCATGAGTTGGATTCAATTATTGCCTTAACTGCACAAGTAGCTGGTTTATCTAAAAAATTTGACATTCTGGGTGTTCATTCCATTTAGAGCCCTTTTGTGACATTTGAACTATGTGGGGAAGGGCATGGCAGTGATTATTGTCCTACTAATGTTGAGTCAATACAATATGTTGGAAATTACAATAGACAGCAAAATAATCCTTATTTCAACAATTTCAATCTTGATTGAAGGAATCACCCTAATTTCTCATGGAGCAATACTCAATGATCTTCATATTCAATAAAACCAATTTTTCCTCTTAGATTTTTGCCACAAGTTAAAGCTCTTGTGCTTAAAAAGAAGCCATTTGTGGAAAAGATGTTCATGCAATACATGGCAAAGAATGATGCAATAATCTAGAGTCAAGCAACATCATTCTGAAATTTTGAGACACAAATGGGTTAGCTTGCCAATGCCATCATCAACTGGCCTTAAAGAACACCAAGTGACATTGAAACCAATCCCAAAAGAAAAGGAAAGGGTGCAATTACTACCTTAACTGCACAAGTAACTACTTTGCTTATGAAATTTGACACTTTGAGTGTTCACGCCTTTTAGAGCCCTTTTGTGACATGTGAACTATGTAAGGAGAGGCATGGCAGTGATCATTGTCCTGTTAATGCTGAGTCAATGCAGTATGTTGGAAATTACAATAGGTAGCAAAATAATGCTTATTTCAACAATTTCAATTTTGGTTGGAGGAATCCCTCTAATTTCTCATGGAGCAACACTCAAGGACTTTTATCTTTAGCAAAGCCAATTTTTCCTCTTGGATTTTCTCCACAAGTTAGAGCTCTTGTGCTTGAGAAGAAGTGTAAAACCTGACCCTATAAATACATGTCATGACATACATGCATTGAGTAGCATGTTATTACGCTAGAAAAGCACTTAAGAATAGACGAAACCCGATATTGTATCTAACGGTACACTTAAATTGATTTAACCTCGAACTAGTTCAAATAAGAATTTTAGGATGAAATTTAATATTTTATAGTCCAGGAATGACTAAAAATTATTGTTCGGAGTTCGAGGGTTCATTTGGGGTAAAATTGGAAATTTTGATATTCAAGGGCAAAATCGTCATTTTGCCACCTAAGATAATAATTTGATCATGGAGTGAAATTTTTACCAAGATTAACTATTTGGAGTAAAATTTAATGATAGGAAGTGAAAAAGTTTAATTTTGGTGATTTCTGGAGTATAGGGCAAAATCGTAATTTTGCCACCCACTGACAAAATTTGAGATTTTGAGAGAATTTAGATCAAATTTGACAAATTGGAGAATGGTATGAGTATAAGGGATGAAAAATATGTCTATGGGCAATTTTTCAATTTTTTGGTTAAAAATGTAATTTTTCACTTTTACGGGGGCAAAAGTGTAAATTTCAAAAATTACTCCACCGAGATTTTGGATAAGTCTGAGAATTTTATCTAAGCTATGGATATGTGGGACAAGTGTATGGTGAAAATTTGGAAACAAATGGATGAAATTTTAAAAATGGGTCAATGGGAAAGTGACACGTGTCATTTTTTTTAATGAAATAATATTATTTTAATGAAAAGTCAGCCCATTTAAACCCAAATTTTGAGTGCTGGCCGGCCATAAGGAAGAACAAGAGAGGAAATAGAGAGGAAAGGAAGAAAAAAAGAAAAACCAAAGAGAAACAAGAAAATTCAAAGGGAAATTCGCGGTTTTCGACCGTTTACGGGTCTAATGGTAAGATTTTTCGATTTTAGCTTGATTTCTACCTTTCCTATGCCTTTATTTCCATTTAGCATGCTTGAAGAGAGAGATCAAAAAGTGATATCAAGGGCTGGATGAAATTCTAGGGGAGAGAAATTGAAATTTTAGGTTTTGATTTTTAGTTAAATTGATAGTTTTAGTTTGTTAAATGTGTTCAGAAATTAAATTGGGCAAGAAATCATTGAATTTTCACAATACCCACTCTTGGCTGGATGCTCAATGCTGTACAATGATGATGAATTGATTTTATTCTAAGGAAAATGAAGAGACAATGATGAAAAACGATTAAACGTGATAGAAAAACAAAGTAGAAAATTAACCGAGTTAATGTCCCATTTTTGGCCGAATTTTCCAAGGAAGGGAGTGAGCTGATTTTGTTGTTTTTAGAAGGTTATTGGCTGATATTTAATGGTTAGAAATGTTGGAGAGAGAATGGGATGATTTAGAGCTAAAATGGAGCGCGTTAGCAATTTATCGGGCAAAGTGCCAAAAATAGGTTAATACCGCATTTAAGCCGTTTTAGGCTATTGCATTTCATACCATGCATTAGTATAGGATTTAAGTTAATTATATAGTGATTTAGCATCAATGTGATGAATTGTGTAAATTTTTGTAATGTGTCTAGGAGGAGAGCCTTCCGGAAAAGGCAAAGAAGTCGTACCCGACGAGTAGTGATCGGGGCGCTTAGAAAGCTTTTAGTTTGTACAAACGGTGAGTAAACTTATTATTATTGTAAATTATCTAGAGTTTATTTTTAAATGCCCTTTATGTATTTTATGAAATGAAAACGAGATTAAAACGGGATTTTTGATGTTTTAGGAATAAATGTGACAAATAAAAATATATTGTATTGATTATGAAATTGAGTAATTGGAGGCTGCAAATTGACTTGAAAAATATATATTTTCCTAGGAATGGCTTATGAGAAATGAGTATATGTGGCTATATTTTGTGAGTGCATTGGGAAATTTATGTAAGTTGTTTTTACTATGCAGGCTGGATAAATAAATAAAAGCCACGTTATACTGTCGAAATTTTATTAAAATTGGTGGGTTAGTCACTGCAGTGACGGGTTTCCGTGGACTGCCTATTAGAGGGGCACGGTAAACCCAGTTATATAGTTACTCCGGTTGTAGAGGCGAGGAGGGTAACTCCCGGGGTAGTATTAGAGCTCACTTCACGTCGAACCCCCACGTGAATGTGTAACTCGGCCAACGCCAAGGAACGGCTGGTTTTAAAAATAAAAATGTGTTTCACGTGTGAATATTTTAACACCCTTGGCGGACTCGGTTAGATGCCTCGGCCAAGGTATCCCCGAGGATTAGTTTTGGCTTGAGCCTTGTTTTAATAAAAGACATAAGCCTTAACAACTGTTTTGGTAAATTACAAATATTTTATGGTTTAAGAAATAAATTGAAAACATTATGAAATGGGTTGAAATTTGTTGTTTAAACTTGCCTCCATTTTACTCGCCTTTAGATATTTATGATAATGTCTGTTTACTCATTGGGATTGCAAAATCTCACCCAACTCCTTTCCACCCATTTCAGGTTCAGTATAGACTGTAGATAGCTGATCTCATCGAGGACTACCATTGGATCTGCATTTTCCAAACCGTAGGTTCACAGTCCTCTTTACTTTTGTTTATTCGGGGGCCCTCTTGTTATTGTAAATTAAATTAAATATTTTGGCTTACTGTATTTCAGTATGTATAAATTTATTTAGCTTTTACGCTATAAAAATTATTCACGTATAACTCTATAAATATTGTTTTATAAGAAAATAGAATATTTTCCTTAATATTTCTTTTATTTTCTTATTATATTCAAATAACCGTAATTTCGTTTTAAATGAAGATTTTAGACTTTTAAACTCATTTTGAATATGAATTATGTGTTTTGTACTTGTATATTACGTTTTAGCCAGTTTCGAAATTTTTGAGAAAAAAATGACCAAAATACCCCTGTGTGGCGAAAATTTTATTTTGATTGTTTTTGATCTAAAATAGTATATATTCTCTAAAAACTCGATATTTAACAATGATTGCTCACAGGAAAGGAAAGAAACTGATATGTAAGCCTTGCGGGGTTCCGGTTGGCATTCCGGATAATGAGTGTCAATCGGGACGTCGCGGCGATTGTCATGGGCCTGAGGGAGGTTCCGGGTCGTGACAATTCTATTGGTATCAGAGCTTTTGGTTTTAAAGATCAGAGTTTTTGGTTTTAAAGTGGTTTTAAAAAATTACAATATCAGTGTGGCCCCGGATTAAGTTAAGTTAGGTTGAATAGAATGCATGCATTTTCATATAGAGCCTAAGGTTCCCTAAGCTTGCTCGTTTTCTCTTATAGATTATTATGCCTCCTCGACGCGGACGCCCACCTCTCACTAGATCGGTTGGGAGGGGAAAAGGTCGTTCCCAACGTCGTCAGCTAGATGCAGTAGGGGAAGAATCGGCTGCGTCAACCATTCGGGCAGCACCTGCTGCTGAGCAGGCCGATAGTCTTCCACATCCTCCACCTCCTCCGCCACCTATGGGTATTCCCACCATGCCCACTGAGGCAGCACAGGCATTGGCAGCTTTCTTTACCGCAATGGCTGGTGGAGCTCCGACTGGTCAAGGTCCACCTATAGTACCACCAGTTACTCCTTTAGTTCCACCACCGGTGCAAGATGTATCCATTTCCAAGAAACTAAAGGAGGCTAGACAGCTCGATTGTGTGTCTTTCACAGGTGAGTTGGATGCCACTGTGGCAATGGACTGGATTAATCAGGTTTTAGAGACTCTCTTTGATATGAGATTAGACGATGACATGAAACTGATGGTGGCTACGAGATTATTAGAGAAGAGGGCTCGTATTGGTGGAATTCAGTGAAGTCCCGTTCCACTACTCCTCAGACGTGGTCCGATTTTCTCAAGGAATTCGATGGTCAGTATTTCACTTATTTTCATCAAAAAGAAAAGAAGAGAGAATTTTTGAGTTTGAAACAAGGGAATCTAACTGTAGAGGAGTACGAGACTCGTTTTAACGAGTTAATGTTATATGTGTCGGATCTGGTGAAATCTGAGCAGGATCAGGCCAGTTATTTTGAGGAATGGCTCCGTAATGAGATTAGAGAGCGGATGATAGTGACTGGTAGGGAGCCGCATAAGGAGGTGGTACAGATGGCTTTACGAGCTGAGAAGCTCGCGACTGAGAATAGGAGGATTCAGACTGAGTTTGCAAAAATGAGGAATCCTGGTATGTCTTCTAGTCAGCCAGTAAAAAGAGGCAAGGACTCAGCGATTTCAGGGAGTACTACTTCTGTTTTCGTGACATCTCCTCGACCTCCATTTTCACCATCACAACAGAGACCTTCGAGGTTTAGCAGATCTGCTATGACTGGTTCTGGGAAGAGTTTCGGAGGTTCTGACAGATGCAAAAATTGTGAGAATTATCATAGTGGGCTATGTAGAGAGCCAACAAGATGTTTCCAATGTGGACAGACGGGTCATATTCGGAGTAATTGCCCACGGTTAGGACGAGCCACGGTAGTTGCATCATCTTCACCAGCTCGCACTGATATACAGAGGAGAGATTCTTCTGGGTTGCCACCGAGACAGGGAGTGGCCATACGATCCGGTAAGGAGAGTAATACCCCGGCACATCCACCTTCGAGACCACAGACTCGTACCTCGACAAGAGTTTTCGCTGTGACGGAAGATGAGGCACAGGTCCGACCTGGAGCAGTGACAGGTACTATGTCTTTATTTGATAAAGATGCTTATGTTTTGATAGATTCTGGCTCAGATAGGTCTTATGTGAGCACCACATTTGCATCAATTGCTGATAGAAACTTGTCACCATTAGAGGAAGAAATTGGAATTCACACCCCTTTAGGAGAAAAACTAGTTAGAAACAGTTGTTATAGAGATTGTGGAGTAAGGGTAGGCGAGGAAGAATTTAGGGGTGACTTAATTCCTCTAGAGATCCTGGATTTTGATCTAATATTGGGTATGGACTGGTTAACTGCACATCGAGCGAACGTGGATTGTTTTCGAAAGGAAGTTGTTCTTCAAAATTCGGAGGGAGCAGAGATTGTGTTTGTAGGGAAACGTCGAGTATTACCGTCCTGTGTAATCTCGGCCATCAAAGCTTCGAAATTAGTGCAGAAAGGGTATTCGACTTATTTGGCATACGTGATTGATACTTCAAAGGGGAAACCTAAGTTAGAGGATGTCCCAATAGTAAGTGAGTTTCCTGATGTATTTCCTGATGATTTACCTAGACTGCCTCCTGATCGAGAGCTTGAGTTCCCTATTGATTTGCTTCCGGGTATCGCACCTATTTCTATCCCTCCATATAGAATGGCTCCGGCAGAGTTGAAGGAGTTGAAAGTACAATTGCAAGAGTTGGTGGACAAGGGTTTTATACGCCTTAGTATATCTCCGTGGGGAGCACCGGTTTTATTTGTGAAAAAGAAAGACGGTAACTTCGGTTATGTATCGATTACCGACAGCTTAACAGAATGACCATTAAGAACAAGTATCCGTTACCGAGGATTGATGATCTTTTCGATCAATTACAAGGAGCTACAGTGTTTTCCAAGGTTGATCTAAGGTCTGGGTATCATCAGTTGAGGATTAAAGAACAAGATGTACCCAAGACAGCGTTTAGGACT
>NC_030855.1:17325891-17338142 GCF_000208745.1 Theobroma cacao
TAAACCCAGTTATATAGTTACTCCGGTTGTAGAGGCGAGGAGGGTAACTCCCGGGGTAGTATTAGAGCTCACTTCACGTCGAACCCCCACGTGAATGTGTAACTCGGCCAACGCCAAGGGACGGCTTGTTTTAAAAATAAAAATGTGTTTCACGTGTGAATATTTTAACACCCTTGGCGGACTCGGTTAGATGCCTCGGCCAAGGTATCCCCGAGGATTAGTTTTGGCTTGAGCCTTGTTTTAATAAAAGACATAAGCCTTAACAACTGTTTTGGTAAATTACAAATATTTTATGGTTTAAGAAATAAATTGGAAACATTATGAAATGGGTTGAAATTTGTTGTTTAAACTTGCCTCCATTTTACTCGCCTTTAGATATTTATGATAATGTCTGTTTACTCATTGGGATTGCAAAATCTCACCCAACTCCTTTCCACCCATTTCGGGTTCAATATAGACTGTAGATAGCTGATCTCATCGAGGACTTCCATTGGATCTGCATTTTCCAAACCGTTGGTTCACAGTCTTCTTTACTTTGTTTATTCGGGGGCCTCTTTGTTATTGTAAATTAAATTAAATATTTTGGCTTACTGTATTTTCAGTATGTATAAATTTATTTATCTTTTACGCTATAAAAATTATTAACGTATAACTCTATAAATATTGTTTTATAGGAAAATAGAATATTTCCCTTAATATTTCTTTTATTTTGTTATTATATTCAAATAACTGTAATTTCGTTTTAAATGAAAATTTTAGACTTTTAAACTCATTTTGAATATGAATTATGTATTTTGTACTTGTATACTACGTTTTAGCCAGTTTCGAAATTTTTGAGAAAAAAATGACCAAAATACTGCTGTGTGGCGAAAATTTTATTTTGATTAATTTTGATCTAAAATAGTGTATATTCTCTAAAAACTCGATATTTAACAATGATTGCTCACAGGAAAAGAAAAAAAACTGATATGTAAGCCTTGCGGGGGTTGGCATTCCGGATAATGAGTGTCAATCGGGACGTCGCGGCGATTGTCATGGGCCTGAGGGAGGTTCCGGGTCGTGACAAGAAGTCATCTATGGAAGGGATGTTCATGCAATTCCTCTTGCATCATTTTGGATGATGCAATAATCTAGAGTCAGGTAGCATCATTCCAAAATCTTGAGGCATAAATGGCTCAACTTGCCAATACCAGTAACAATTGGGCTTTAGGAACTTCACCAAGTGACATTGAAACCAATCAAAGAAGAGAAGAAAATGAGCATTGTAAGGCAATCACACTCAAAAATGGAAAAAAGGTAGAGAGGAGTAGCATGCAATCAAATTCTCTAAGTAAACTCGTGCAAAAAGAAACAATGAGTGAGAAGAAGGATGAAAAGGTTCAAGAAGAGAAGGTTTAGCCCAACCCACCACCACCTTTCTCTCAATGTTTTCAAAAGCAAAAGCTTGATAAGTAGTTCCAAAATTTCCTAGAGGTATTCAAGAAGCTCCATATTAATGTCCCTTTTCCTGAAGCTTTGAAACAGATGCCAAGCTATGTTAAGTTTCTTAAACACATTATGACTAAGAAGAGACGATTGGGTGAGTTTGAGACAGTTGCACTTATTAAGAAGTGTAGTGTTATCATCCAAAATAAGCTTCCATTAAAGCTCAAGGATTTAGGAAGTTTCACCATTTCATGCATTATTAGTACTTTATTCTTTGCAAAAGCTTTAAGTGATTTGAGAGCCAGTATCAATTTCATGCTGCTATCTATTTATCGAAAACTTGGTTTAAGGGAAATCAAACCTACTTCTGTGACCTTGCAACTCACTGTTCAATCATTCACCTATCCAAGAGGTATTGTTGAAGATGTGCTAGTTAAAGTTGATAAATTTATTTTTTTAGTAGACTTCGTTGTACTTGACATGGAAGAAGATCATAAAATACCAATTATTCTTGGGAAGCCATTTTTAACTATTGCTACAGCTTTGATTGATTAGAAAAAAGAGAATTTACCTTAATGGTACAAGACTAAGAGGTAACTTCTAATATTTTTAGAGTGACAAAGTTTCTCAAAGTCTGATGAATGCTTTATAGTCAATGTGGTAAATAGCATCAACAATGAAGTGTTTATAGAAAACTATCCTAATGATCCACTTGAGGTTTCTTTAATTTCTACTTTTGAAAGGGATGATGATGAATTTCTTGAATGTTTGAATTTGTTGAATGCCCCACCACGTGTCATTAGATTTAATCTTTAATTCGAGTCCTTGGAAATTCTAACTTCTTCTTTTGTAGCTACCAAGCCTTTTATTGAAGAGCCACCTAAACTAGAACTTAAGCCATTACAAACTCATCTATGGTACGCTTTTTTGGGTAACTCATCCACATTACTAGTTATTATTTCTTTTTCTCTTACTAATGTGTAAGAAGACAAGCTCTTTTATATGCTAAAAAAGTATAAAAAGACACTAGGGTGGACTGTTGTAGACATTTAAGGAATTAGTGTGTCTATCTGCACACATAAGATCTTTTTCGAGGACAACCACCAAGCTACCGTTGAGCATCAACATCGACTAAACCCAATCACGACTGTAATCTCCTACTTTAGTTAAAAAGGAGATCATCAAGTGGTTAGATGCGAGTATTGTGTATTCTATTTCAGATAGTTCATGGTTAAGTCCAGTCTAATGCATGCTAAACAAAAGAGGAATGATTGTAATCTCCAATGCCAATAATGAGCTCATTCCCACTAGATTTGTGATCAGCTAACAAGTATGTATGGATTACAGGAAGCTTAAAAAGGCCACTTGGAATAATCCTTTTCCTTTATTGTTTATTGATTAGATGCTTGAAAGATTAGCTGGTAAGGAGTTTTATTGCTTCTTGGATGGTTATTCTAGGTATAACCAAATTGCCATAGCTCTTGAAGATTAAGAGAAAAGTACTTTCACTTGCCTCTATGGGACTTTTGCCTTTCAGAGGATAGCATTTGGATTTTGTAACGCCCTAGCTACATTTCAAAGATGCATAATAGCCATCTTTACCGATATGGTTGAGCAATGTCTAGAATTATTTATGGATGATTTTTCAGTTTTTGAAAATTCATTTGATGATTGTCTCCATAATCTTGTAGAGTTCTTAAAAGGTGTGAAGAAACTAACTTGGTGTTGAATTGGGAAAAATGTCATTTTGTGGTACAAGAAGATATTGTTCTTAGACATCAAGTTTCTAGCGAAGGTATAGAAATGGACAAAGTAAAGGCTGAGATGATTAATAAGCTTCCACCTCCAACATTAGTGAAGGGCATTTGGAGTTTTCTCAATCATGTAGGTTTCTACAGGCATTTCATCAAGGATTTTTCTAGAATCTCCAAGCCACTCTGTAATCTTCTGAAAAATGACACCCTTTCTAGTTTAAAGATTTAATTTAATCGAATAAATTTCTCAAAAATTCAAATTTTGTGCTTCAAGAAACTTAAATCCTTCAGGGATTTTCATATAAATATCATTATCAAGTGAGTCATATAAATAGGCTGTAGCTGTATTCATTAGACGCATTTCAATCTTCTCATTTATTGCCAAACTAATTAATATAGAATTGTAATTGCATCTACCACAACAGAATATGCCTCACAAATATTAGGTCTTTGGGTAAAACCCTGTGCGACAAGCTGTGGTTTATATCTCATAATCTCATTTTTCTCATTTCGCTTTCGCACAAATACCCATTTATATCTCATTGGTTTTACACCATTTAATGTACGGACTACAGGTCCAAAAACGTCACATTTTGCAATTTAATACAATTCCTTTTTAATTGCACATTTTCACATTGGCCAATCATTTCTTTGTTTACATTCTTCAATAAATATAAGTTCAAGATCCTTGTTTTTCTTTCATAATATTGACCGCTATATTATAGACAAAAATATCATCGACATTTATTTCATTTTGGTTCCATCTTTTCCAGTCATGACATAATTGATTGAGATCTCATCATTTTCAATGATTTCAAGTACTTGCATTTCTTTTGGAATTTTATCAATTATGTTAGAGGTTTCTTCTAGAGTTTTTACTTCCTCTTTCTAACCATTTTGAATATGTGCTCTTTTTTTTTTTTGAGGATTTTTATCTTTGCAACCGATTAATCTCCATGCTTCTAACATGTCTTAGACTCATTAGCAATATCAGATTGTCCTACATCAATTCTGATTGGAGCATTTGTAGCTAATATATGAGATTTAATTATTATTTTTAGATCAGTAAATACGTTTGGCAACTGATTTACTATATTTTACAAAAGAATTATCTTTTGAACTTTTTGCTCACATTAGTTTGTACGAAGATCAAACTTAGATAATGATAATGTATTCCAAGATATTTCCTTTTTCCAACTGCTTATTTTCTCCTCTTAATGTTGGAAAAATTATTTCATTGAAATGACAATCAACAAACCTTGCAGTAAATAAATCTCTTATTGGGGGTTTCAGATATTTAATTATAGATAGAGATTTATATCCAACATATATTCCTAAACTTCATTGAGGACCCATCTTTATGCGTTGTGGTGGAGCAATTGGAGCATATACCGCACATCCAAAAATTCTTAGATGGGATATTTGGTTTATGACCATAAACCAATTATAGAAGAGAGAATTTATAATAACTCATTTGACCTGATGCATACAAATGCTGTTGCATCCAAAATGGTATGCCCCTAAATAGAAATTAAGATTTTAAATTTCATAAGTAATGGCTTTGCAATCAATTGGAAGTATTTAATAAACCGTTTTGCTAGATTGTTTTGTGTATATACATAAACAGTAGGTTCTTCAACAATTATTCCAACTAATATGTAATATTAAAGGCTTGAAATGTAAATTCACTAGCATCATCAAGATGAATTGTCTTGATTACATAATCAAAAAAATATGCTTCCAAACAAATGATTTGGGCAATTAATCTTGCAAATGTCAAATTGTAAGTTGATAATAAGTACACATTCACCATTTAGTCAATGCATCGATTAAAACTATAAAATATCTAAGTGGTTCATGGTGGATTATGAATTCACATATAACCCTGAATCTGTTTCAAAAAACATAGGAAATTTAGTCCCAACTTGAGCTGGTGATAGCCTTATAATTTATTTGCCTTGAGAGCAAGCAGTATATGAGTATTTCATTTGATTGAAAAATCTTTTGGTTTTTCAATGAATGATCATATTAATTTTCAATATTTGTTTGCATCATTATTGATCCAGGATAGTCTAGCCAATCATGCCAAACTTTAAAATCATTAGTAAACTTCTGGTTTACTATCAGTTTCAAGTATTATGATATTTGTGTATTTTAATCTAGAGAACAAAGCGATTATTTTTTTTTCTCAACACACACTTCCTACTTGAGATAATAGATGTAATATAGAAGTATTAAATATCTTTTTAATTTATTGTCTCAATATGATATCTATTCAGATGAATATCTTTCAAACTTAATGAACTTCTTTGAGACTTAATAGGAAATAATTCATCCTCTATTATTGTGAGACCTTGACCTTTATAGACTCGTAAATAGAAATATAGGCGATATCCCTAATCGGGGGTAATTTCGTCATTTTTCCAATAAGCCCATAAAAGTAAGTTTTAAACAATATTATGGCTTAAGTAGGCCGAAAGCATAAATGAATGATGAAAATATGGGTGAAATGACAAGGAAATAAAAATTTTGATGATTTTCATGTTCTAGGGGCAAAATGGTAATTTTATCACCGGAGGATAAAATGGGAATTTTTAGAATTTTACACCACCTGACACTTGTCATGCCAATGGATTTTAGCCATTAACATTTTACATTGTGGATAATTGAAACATTTTATGTGGTGGAGAGAGATTGCTTAATGGATAAGTATTGCACATGGACCAATGGAAACATGCCATGTGTCAAGCTTGGATCATTCTAGAATTTTCTTGTAAAATCTATTTAAAACTCTCTTAGTCTCACCCATATGGCTAGCCAAAGCATGAAATGAAGAGGAAAGGAAAGAACACAAACCCTAGGTGGGAAAATTGAAGAAAAAGTGTGGGATTCCAAGGAATTAAGCAAGGTAAAGTGAAAATTCTTTATTTTTACTTGAGATTTACAATACCCATGCTTTATTTTCTTATTTCTATGGTTGAGAAACATGATTTCATAGTGAATAAGTGGTAGGCAAAATGGGTATGGAGAGAGAATGATCTTGGATTGGTTTGATTTTTAGGTATGTTAGTGTTTTTAGGTGATTAATGATGTGTAGCATGAAAACAAGTGAAGAAAACCACCAAAGGTTTGGTGCCCATCAATAGCCGAATTCTCTAAGTGAATAATGAGGAAGAATGGGATGTTATTCTAGGTGATTTGATTAAGAAATAATAGTTTTTGGTGTAGGAATTAATGAATAATGGTGAGAAAATTAAGTAGGAAAAAATCACGGAGTTAGTGTGCCCTTGTTGGTCGAAAGTTTCAAGAAGAAAAATGAAGATAAATTTTGCCTAATTGTGTGTTAATTAGTTTGTGCTTGGTGAATTGAGGGATTGGAAAAGAAATGGAGCAAGTTGGAGTGAAATTGGACGCATTGGCTAATTAATCGGATAAAAAAATCGACTTAGACCAATACCGGGTCTAGATGGCTACCTGTGCATTTTTAATTTCATATCATATATATATTGAGCCTGAAATAGCTTATGACTGTTAAACATAATTTAATTGGAATATGTGTCATGGATTATGGCTAGGTGGTGAGCCATTGGATACGGGTAAAGGACTGTACCCATGGACTAAAAATAGGAGTATTTGTACTCCTAATATCGGTGAGTGGACTGCCTATCAAAACTATTTTGGGAATGTGACTATTTTGTACAAAGTGTTTGAATGATTTTATACAACTTTTCTTAAAAATGAGTGCCTTGGGAACAAGCTCTTGAGAAATGGTTTATGTTGTGACATGTGACTATTATTGATTCATGCACTACCACATTGTGTTGATATATATGTATGAATACATTGTTGTGTAATGATATTGACTCGGCTATGTGCGAGTAGGGAGTGCGCATAAGCCGATGATGACCCGATTATGTGCGAGTAGGGAGTGCACATAACCCAGTGATGACCCAGTTATGTGCGAGTAGGGAGTGCGCATAACCCGATGATGACCTAGCCATGTGGGAGTAGGGAGTGCGCATAAGCTGGGAATGATGATGATGGGATGGTGTGCATGATGATGATGATGGGATGGTGTGCATGATGATGATGGGTATATGGTTGTAAATGCAAATATGTGAGCATTTGATTTGTTGAAATTTGGGAGTTTACATGTGTTACATGTTGCTATTGTTATGTTAGCAGGATGGCTTGTTTTAAGGGAAAAGGAGACTTTTTCCTTGATGTTCTGATCCTCGCTGTAGCGAGATTCATTCTCGCTGCAGCGAGAAACTTTCTGTCCATTTTGCTAACTTGTGGGTTTTTGCCATATTTTCCATTTTTTTGGTACCATAGTTGAGCATGAATCTTTGTAAAGTGATTTACTCATGTGGGGTTTACATGAGGGGTTTAAAAGAGCCAAAACAATTGCATTGTTTTGAGGAAATGAATGCATCATGATTTCGTTAAACATTCCTTATGGTATGCTTGTTCCTTTTCTTGTTCACTCACTGAGTTTATGCTCACCGCTTTCAACTTCATGTTTTCAGATTACGAGGCAGCTGGTAAATAGGTCAAGGTACCTTTGTAGACTCGACTATTGGTAGGTGTCTCGGCATTTAGTAGCTATACATTCGTCAAGTTTCTCCTCTAGACATCGAGTCTTCTTTTGTTATGTATAGACGAACCTAATGTGAATTATTAAGATACATGTTGTAGACAGTGTATATACACTTGTTTGGTATGCCAGTATGAGGGGCAATGTTCAATATTATTTCAATTCTAAGTTATGATATATGACTTAGCAGTTTATGATGGAATGATGAATATGTCAGATTAATAGGCTTGCTTGGGCTTAGTGGACTACGTCCATTGGGTCCATGTGCCGGTCATGGCCCGAAATTTGGGTCATGACAATTATAAACTTTATCCCTTAAGGTAGTGAAATATTAGCTCTTCCGGAGCCTTCAATGAATATTGTACTACTAGATATTGTATTGACATTGGTATTTTCCATTGTCAAATGGGAAAAAAATATTTCTTGTCTTTAAATATAGTGTGCGTTGTAGCAATGTCTGCTAGACATATATTTACATTATAGATTTTGGATTCAAAAAGATGAATATCCATAATTTTCTTCAATAAAATAAGATATACACAACAAGAAATTTACAAGTTAACACAAAAATACATAATTAAAACACATAATAATAACATATCATTTAAATATAATAAGAACATATTCAAGCATCTTTATAATATAATTATACTAAAATTTACCAATTACTATTAAGTTCATTCTCGGATATTTCCATTACTAATCAAATGATAAATTCCTTCTTCAGTGTGGACAAATATCTTGATTTGCTATATCAACTTGGCGATGATTAAAATTATCACAAGATGCTTTCGTTTTCAGTGATGCTTAATGAAATTCAACACATACAACAAGTATGTGACCAATGGTCTTTCATGCCACATCAATGACAATATGTTTTCTATATTCCTTTTATTTTTCCATTTTTATCTTTTCATTATTTTTTCACTTCTGGTGGGTTGAAAGTATTCATCCACTTTTTGTAGGTTACAAGTGTCCATTCACGTTTGGTGGGTGATCCACTTATGATGGGTTATCCACTTTTGGTGGATTATCCATTTTTAGCGGGTTAGTGGGTTAAGGCATCCATCCACTTTGATGGTAAAATTATCCATCCACTTCTGGTCATAAAATTATTTTTAGATTCTGATAATAAAATTATTTATCCACTTTTGGTGGTAAAATTATTCTTAGAATTAAAATAATGATAGTATAAATTATTATGGCAATCATAATTATTAAATGATGTTGTATTCACTTCAAGGAATGGATGGATTCATGATCATACCATAATTATTAAATGATGTCGCATTCATTTCAGGAAATGGACGAATTCATGATTTTTTATTAGTAGCTCGTTTGTTGCATTCACTTAAGGGAATATACATTCATGATTTTTCATTAATAGTTATATAATAGCAAATTCACTTTCCAATCAAGGAACAAAATATAATATATAATACATGATAGCAAAATTCATATTAAGGTTGATTTTTAGGGAATGAAAACATCAAAGAGATATCAAATCACTTACCTAATTTGCTACAATCAAAAATTAAAGACCAGCCATTGAAATCATTTTAAAGCTTGGAGATGATGAAAACAAAATTATACCAACACTTACCTTATTTGGTAAAACCAAATATCAAAACCCAATTATTGAAATCCTTTTGCAGGATGAAGATGATGAAAACAAAATAATACCAAACCTTGAGAGATCAGAGAATCGTTTGGATAACGTGTTATGAAATAAATCTTAAAAGAATAACTATTAGAGAAATATAAGAAAAAGTATTTCGAAGGAAAGAAAGTATTTAGAGGGAGTAAGAAGATCTTATTCAAGTGTGTATTTACAAATGAATTGAGAGATCTATTTATAGCTCAACAACCCCTTAAATCATAATCATAATTTAATTCTATCTAAGAGTTCAAATCATATTACATTTCTTGTATCTTGCCTATTGATTTGTTTAACTTGGTCTGCACTTCTTAGGTCATAATTTTTTTACACTTTTTTGCTTGCCAGTATTCTTTGTGAGATACCTCACAACAATTAGTTAACAACTAATTTTAATAGGACTAAAATAAAACCTATTGCAATAGAAGTATTCCCAAACCCCACTTTTCCAAAATCATATAACCACTCACTCTTGTTCTCTTTTCTTTTTACCAAATACTGTAGAGATAACAAAAATCATTTTTTTACACTTTTTTGCTTGTCAGGATTCTTTGTGCAGAAAATCTTGTAGTCAGTAACTAAATTTTTATGTCATAATAATTGGTAAGTTTGGTTTTTTTTCTTATTTTATTTTTAATATTTTTAATTTTAATTTTTTTCTTTATTTAATAATTTCTACTTGATGATTTTGATTTAGGATTTACTATCTTAATTAAGCACTTAAGGTTAATTATTACTTATTTATTTAAGGATTGTTTGTGTCACGACCCGAAACTCCCCTCGAGCTCATGACAACCGTCGCGGTGCCCCGATGGGCACTCGTCTTCCAGAATGCCAACCAAAACCCCGCAAGGCTTAATATCAGTTTCTCATTTCCCCCAGTGAGTAACCATTGCTAAATATTATGTTCCAAAGGATTTTGAGCTATTTCAAACTTAAAACAGATAAAATAAAAGTTTTCGTCTCACAGGGGCATTTTGGTCATTTTTCACTAAAAAATTTTGAAACCAGTTAAAAATTTAGTAAGCAAGTACTAATCGCATAATTCACAACAAAATAAGTTTAAGCATCTAAAACCTTTATTTAAAATGAAATTATAATTATTTGAACATAATGAGAAGATAAAACAAAATGTTCAATAAAATGATTTATTTTCTTATAAACAGTAATTTTAGTGTTATACGTAAATACTTTTTGTAACGTAAAAGCAAAATAATTTCATTCATACTGTGACACAGTAAACCAATGCATTTAAATTAAATTAATTTAATTTATAATATCAAGCAGGCCCACGAATAACTAGAAGTGAGGAAAACGGTGAACCTACAGTTTGGAGGACCTAATCCAATGGAAGCCCTCGATGGAATCGGCTACCTACAACCTACTCTGAGCTTGAAATGGGTGGAAATGAAGGTGGTGAGATTGTAAAATCTCAGTGAGTAAACAAACATCATTTAAATCAGTTAAAGTCGAGTAAAAAGAGACAATTAAAATATCCCATCATTTTAAGTATTTCACAATTTGAAAATTTATCCCAACCCATGCAAACGATGGTATTTCATTTAATTTCTCATTAAGGCTTATGACTTTCATAAACATTTGGCTCATGCCATCAAATAGTACTCGATGACACCTTGATTAGAGGCGTACACTCGAGCCCGCCAAGGTTGTTAAAATTTCATATACACGTAAAACATATTTTTAGTTTGAGAAAAACACAGCCGTTCCTTGGCATTAGCGGAGTTCATCATCACGAGGTGGTTCAGCGTGACGTGAACTCTATCTATACCTCAAGAGAAACCCTACGCTCCTCTCCGATCGAGGTACATATATATATCCGGATTTCGTGCCCCTCTAATAGGCTGGTCCACAAAATCCGCCCACTGCAGCTAGCTAAACCCACCATACAATAAAATTCAATAACATGATATGGAAATTATTGTAATTCACAGCCTTTCAAGGCTAAATATATATTTCATATATTTCAACACAAATACCAATTCAGCCATTCATGTAAATATTTTCATAAGCCATTCGATTTAAATCATAATTTTACAATATAACAAGTTATCAAACCCTGTTCTATAAAATAATTACGACGTCATTTACATGCTCAATAGGATGTTTGCATATTTAGAAAGTTCGAGAAATCGTTCAAAGATGATATTGCCCCTAATAGTACCATTGAGTAGATTAAGCCTCGAAATAGTTCAAATAGGAATTTTAACGTGAAATTAAGAGTTTCATAGTCCAGGAATGATTTAAAATGGTGATTTGGAGTTCGGGGATCAATTTGGAGTCAAATCGAAATTTTCACTAACCAAGGGTAAAATAGTCATTTGCCACCTGGGGACAAAATGAAAATTTTTAGAAAAGATTTTTTTGGCCCCATTTAACTTATTGGAGTATAATTTGAGTATTGGAGTATAATTTGAGGGTTTGGCAGTGAAAAAGTTTAATTTCGGTGATTTTTGGAGTGTAAGGGCAAAATCGTAATTTTTCCACCTACGGATAAAATTTGAGATTTTGAGAGAATTTAGATCACATTTGAAAAATTGGAGAATGGTATGAGTATAAGGGATGAAAATATGTCTATGGGCAATTTTTCAGTTTTTGGGGTAAAAATGTAATTTTTGACTTTTACGGGGGTAAAAGTTTAAATTTCAAAAATTACTCCACCAAGACTTTGGATAAGTCTGAGAATTTTATCTAAGCTATGGATATGTGGGACAAGTGTATGGTGAAAATTTGGAAACAAATGGATGGCTAGAATTTAAGGAATTAATAAAACATTAAAAAATGAATAAAATAATATTAT
>NC_030855.1:17338265-17342098 GCF_000208745.1 Theobroma cacao
AAGAAATCAAGCATTAAAAAGGTATATTTCATTGATTTTCCTTGTGATTTTCACTACCCATGCATTTTTTTCTCATTTCCATGCAAAATTAGAAAGTAGGTATGGACACCCATGCTGGCCAAACCTCCATGTATGAGTTTTGAGCTTGAGTTTTGGTTGATTTTAATTGAATTAAGTGATTTTAGTTAGGTTTTATTGAAATATAGCAAAAATAAGCTAGAGGAATAATTTTCTCCCATTGAAACCGATTATGCCGAATTTTCTAGGGGAATATTGGCTGCTGATCTTGATGTTTATTTGAGGAATTATGATGAATAATGATGAATTATGAGCCTAGAAAAATAATGGAAATTTTTGGAGTAAAAATATGAATTTTTACCCACTAGGGGTATTTTCATAATTTGCTACCGAGACTGATAAATTGCACCACACTAAGTCAATTTGGGTGCAATTGAGGTATAGAAACTGAAAAAAATTAATTTGGAGTTTAAATGGATGCGTATATCGATTTAATCGGGTAATAGGCTGAATTAGGTCAGCACCGCATTTAAGCGGTAGTCAGATAGGTTGCATACCATATCATCCATATACATCGAGCCTGAATTGATTTTATAATGGTCAAGCATTAATGTGGTGAATTATATGTTGTACATTGTGGATAGGTGGTGAGTAAATTATATTGGTAAAAGTACAGAGATTGTGCTTGAAGACTAGGATTAGGAGTACATCGACTCCTAAAACTGTGAGTGGACAACTTATCGTCTTAAATATCTAGAGTAATTATACTTGTTTAATGCTTTTATTGAATGGTGAATTTAAATTATAAAATATTATGTTTTCCAATTAAAATATTTCTGAATAAAAATGAGATTTATACTGGTTTTGAAATCAAATATTGTTTTGGGAAAATTGAGTATATGGAGACTGTGTTGAAATTTATGATTTTATATGTTATTGAAATTGTGGCTTATGACACTATGGTAGCATGATGGCTAAATTTTTGGGGTTAGCATGAAATATGTGAACAGTTTTGGATTGATCTCGGTAGACTAGATTAAATTTTATTCGCCATATTATGCTACTGAAAATTTTATGGGTCTGATGGTATATTAAACGGTCACTGCAGTGGTGTGGGTTTTCGTGGACTGCCTATGAGAGGGGCACGGTAACTCAATTATATAACTACCTTTGGGGGGGAGATGTTGGATGAAGTATCTCCTGAGGTATGATTTGAGTGCACCTCACGTTCGGGCCACCACGTGAGAGTGAGACTCAACTAACGCCAAGGAACGACTTGTGTCAGATGCGAAAACATGTTTATGGGTATGGGTCATTTAACAGCCTTGGCGGTCTCAGTGGGATACCTTGACGAAGGTACTCGTGAGAATGATTCTGGCAGGGGCCAAGTTTAAGAAATTGATAAGCCGAGAAATTTTGATGAAAATAAATTGTTTGGTATAGATTGAAACAAATTTTGCGTTATGAACATTATTGAGATATAATGTTTTTATATTGTCTCCATCTACTCGGCTTTAGATGCTTTGATAATAATTGTTTACTCACTGGGATTATGTAATCATAATCTCACCCCTCTTTTCTATCCATTTTTCAGGCTCAAGACAGTTTGTTGATAGTTGATTAAGATGAGAATTAATCTCGGAGTTGCATCCTAGAAAGTAAGGGTTCGTAGCCCTACATCTTCTTAGTCAGTTGGGGGCCACGTGTCACTGTAAAAGTAATTTTATTCTTCAGTTATTTGATTTAAAGTATGTATGAATGTATTTAGCTTTTACACCATATTTTTGATGAATTTCGATATTTCAAAGAAAAATGACGAAGATGCCCTTGTGAGTCAGAAAGTAATATTTTATTATTTTGATTTGGAAATGACTTATAATTTCTTGAAATGTGAGATTTAATAACTGTCGCTCATCGGGGAGATACGGAAGCTGATGCTAAGCCTTGCGGGGTAATGAGTGCCTATCGGGACGTCGGGGTAGTTGTCACGGGCTCGATGGGAGTTCCGGGTCGTGACACAAGTGGTCTCCAATTACTCTATTTTTCAAAATCATTATTCGATTTCAAGACAATTTATAAAATCCTTTCATGTAAATACATTTTGTTTGTAAAACACAAAGATTTACCATTTAAACTCATTTTCATAAAATTTCACCAAAACCGAATAAAAACATACTTTAGATAATTAAAATGATAGTAAGGTTACTCACCTCACAATATCAGGATTTCTATGTTGCTATTGATTCGTATACGCATACAATTATTCCTAATTGCCCGTCACCTACTTCGATCAACACACTTTCCTAGCAACCATTTAAATTCAATACATTTAGTGCATCAATTCTACTTTTCTCTCTCTCAATCTATCATAAATTCACTCACCTAATTCACATCTTAATACATTTTTACTATAATTGATTGCATCCTTCGTTCACATAATTCTTTAGATTATTAACACCAGTAACTTACTTATGGCATTAAGTGCCTATTTCAACCTTCTAAGCAACTTAAATTTACTTCATATCACCAACTAACCAATGCATAATTAAATAAAATAAGCTAGCCTCCATATAGTCCAATTGCAAAATAAATCATGGTGAAGAGTAAAGAAATTTTACCCAATTAAGCTAGGTTGACCCAAATCTCCACCTTCCTTTTCTTTTGGATTTTTCTTCCTTTGTTGTTTTTGGACTCTTATTCATGGACTTCTCCCATTTCTTTTTAATTGGACCATGCTCATTCTTCCTTTATTGGACCATGTCCATTTTTCTTGCTTATTAGGCCATGCCTATTTTCCTTTCTCGTTATTTTCTTTTCTTTTCTTTTCTTTTCTTTCTTTCTTTCTTTCCTCCATCGTCAACGGCCCTTGTTAACTTTCTTTTTCTTCTCTTCACATGCTCAACCTATCCCACTCTCTTCCTCTCTCTCCCTCTCACCACCGGCCACACTTTTTTCCCTTTTGTTCTTCAATTTTTCAGCAGCTAAAGCTGCTTATTTTGGCTCCAAAATTAGCAGTTATGCTGCTCTGTTTTTCCTCAAAATTCAGCTGTAAAGCCCAACCTTATAAAATACTATCATGACTTACATGTGATGATAGCATGATTGCATGCTAGGAAAGTCCCGAAAAATTTACAAAAGTCGGTATTGTACCTAGAGGTACAACAAAGTTGATTTAATCCTCGAAGTAGATCAAATAGGAATTTTAAGGTGAGATTAAGAGTTTCAAAGTTCATGGATGACTTGAAATGGTAATTTGGAGTTTGAGGATCAATTTGGAGTCAAATCAGAATTTTCACTAACTAGGGGCAAAATGGTCATTTGCCACTTGGGGACAAAATGGAAATTTTAGAAAAGAATTTTTTGGCCCCATTTGACTTATTGGAGTATAATTTGACTTATTGGAGTATGATTTGAGGTTTAGAAGTGAAAAATTTTAAGTTCGGTATAATTTGGAGTATAGGGGTAAAATGGTAATTTTGCCACCTCAGGGGCAAAATTGTAATTTTCCACCACCAGGATATTTTTTCCAGCACATGGTTTTCCTTTGTCTTCATCTTTGACCCTTGACTAAACATGTGGTGGAGATAAAATGTTTAAATTTTTAAAATTTTAAAAACGGGCCAATGACATGATGCCATGTGTCATGCCTTTATTAATTTATTATTTTCCTTTTTAAAAGGCACAAAATCAGCCCATCTTCCACCCCATGGCCGGCCAAACCAGCAAGAAGAGAGAGAAAACAAAAACAAAACCCTAGAGAGAGAAAATCAAAGAAAAAGTGTGAATTTTCAAGGAAATTAAGTGAAAAAGGTGAG
>NC_030855.1:17414325-17420021 GCF_000208745.1 Theobroma cacao
CCTATTAGAGGGGCACGGTAAACCCCGTTATATCTTACCTTAGTATGAGAGGCGCGGGTGGATAACTCTTGAGGCTAACAGTTTTAGAGTTCACTTCACGCCGAACCACCTCGTGATGATGAACTCTGCTAACGCCAAGGAACGGCTATATTTTCAAAATAAAAACATGATTTATGTGTTCAAAACTTTTTAACAACCTTGGCGGACTCGGTTGGGATAGCCCTCGATCAAAGTAATCCTGATAACTGAGTATGATAATGATTTTGAAACGAGCCAAAGTTTTAAGAAGTTCATAAGCCATATTGATTACTTGATTTAAATAAATTGATTTCATTTGGTTGAAATAAGTCGAAAGATGATAAATTACAGTTTAATGAAATGTTTTAATAGTCTCCTTTTACTCGTCTTTAGATATTTTAAATGATATTTGTTTACTCACTGAGATTTTATAATCTCACCACCCTCATTTCCACCCATTTCAGGCTTAGGATAGTCGGTAGATAGCTCATTTCATCGAGGATTACAATTAGACTGGCATCCTCAAAATATGTAGGTTTATCTCTCTAGATACTTTTAGTTGTTCATGGGCTCACGTGTCACTGTAAATTTAATTTTATACTTTGATTATCTGTATTACAATATATATGAATTTATTTTACTTTTACGTTGTAAAAAAATTATTTATGCAGTGTTCTTAAAATATTATTTTATGAGAAAATTGAATATTTTATTCAATATTTTTATTTTATACTAATAGTCATAATTTCATTTTAAACGAATGTTTTAGACATCCAAAATTATTTTTAATTATGAAATATGTGTTTTCCACTTGCATACTACATTTTAAACTGATTTTGAGATTTTTGGAAAATATAACTAAAATGCCCCTGTGAGACAAAATTTTTATTTTATCAATTTTAAGTTGGAAATAGCTCAAAATCCTTTTGAACATATTATTTGGCAATAGTTCCTCACCGGGGAAAACGAGAAATTGATATTAAGCCTTGCGGGGTTCCGGTTGGCATTCCGGGAGATGAGTGCCCATCGGGACACCGCGACGGTTGTCACGGGCTCGAAGGGAGTTCCGAGTCATGACAATTTTGGTGGTATCAGAGCTTTTGGTTTTAAAGATAAGAGTTTTTGGTTTTAAAGTTATTTAAAAACTACAGTGTCAGTGTGGCCTGAGTTAAGTTAAGTTAGGCTTGATAGAATAGAATACGTGCATCTGCACATAGAATTTAGAGTTGTTTAGACTCGTTTTATTTCCTTTTATAGATCTTATGGGAACATAAGTCATAGACAAGGAGCTATATGAACTCTTGTTCTCAGTAATCCACTTCTTTGTTAATGTCATGCAAAAGTCATATGTAGGGTCGTCGTCCGGGTTTAAGATGGTACCCCTGACACGAGCCAGTGTTAGAGAGATCTTAAACGAATGCTCTTAATGAAAGATTAATGAAATCATATATCCCTCCGATTAAGGATGGAAAAATTTAGAGTTGGACTAATAGGCCGTGATAATTTATTCATTTGGTGGAGTTATAATTGAACTCAAGGTTGTCAATTAGAAAAAGATTTGGGACTATGGATTGTATTGGGAGTAATATAAAGGAGCACGTGTGATCATGGTAATAAGGGGCGCATTTCGATTAGAATGAATAATGATGGTTGTAATTCACTTTGAGTGTATAAATTAAGCATTGAGGTAAAAGTAAATTCATACTTATGTGCATGAAGATAAGAACACTATGTTAATTGAGCTTGTTATGCCCATATAAAAGTGGTGTTGGGATTTTGAAATATTTTATATGTGAATATGTGTTGAATCGGTATAACAGCTTAGAGGGAACTAGTGTTGATTTAAATTAAGCGATTATGAGATTTCAAGAATTAATTGGACCTATTATAGTTCATGGATATAAGCACGTGAATTAACTCAAGAATGAGTATCAATGATTACTACAATTGATGTGTGGTCATGAAGTAAGAAGTTAGTAAACAAATATGCTTTGAGGATGAGCTTGAACTTTACTATGCATAGCAAGGGGGACCCAAGGGATTAAAGGACTATATGTGAAATTGGCAGCTTGAAGTTAAATGACTTGGAAATGTCGAATCTAGTCTAAGTGCCATATGAAGTTCTATAATTGAGATTGATATACGAATTACTTGAAAGATCAATTTAAAAGTTTATTCGATTCAAAGTGTGGCTTATGATACGAATGATTAGTCTTGAAGGTGATCTCCCCAGAGTAAGGAATTTAGAAAATGTTGATTTTTGGATATACTCTAAGAGAGAGAACTTATGCATCCTAAGTTTAAGACAACTTTGATCTTATGATCGCAAAGGCAAGATGTAATAACTAAGTAAATTTTTCGCTTAACAAATATGATTGGTTATTGATGGATAAAGTGAAGATCTTAACATTTAGTGGTGTACAATTTGATAATTATGTATTTAAAAGTTATTTGGAGACAATTCCTTCATCAATTTTGCACTAAATGCTATGGTAAAGGCATATCAATGTCAACATGGAAATGTATCCAGGAATGATCTTAACATATCACCAAAGGAGAATTAAACATGTTGAAATTAATGTTCTAATAGTGTGCATATGATAGAAAGCTAGTTTGTAAGTTGTAGTTTTCATGATCTTGAAATATATAAAGATTATCAATATATGAACATACACTTGGAGTTGTAATTTACAAGTTTGGAGTATTTAAGATATGGTTAAATGGAATTGGCATTAGTTAAGGTACGTAAATCTTATAATTAAATTCTGTGGAGTATGCATGATAGTAAAATGGAGGAATATAGTGCCATGATACTATATGGTGAAGTTACTATACAATATGGAAAGAGTGTTCTAAAGTGAGATTTATTGACTGATGATAAGTGATGTGCAATCTGAGATACTTGTAGCTATGAATAAATTTGGAGATTTTTGCTTAAGCAAATTCGTACTAAATGATATGGTAAAGATATATGAATGGTAGAGGCAAAATAAATACATTAAATCAATGTTCTGATCCCCCACTTATGATAAAAAGTTAGTCTTGCTAATTGTGGTATAGACTTAGAGGGAAGCCACACGAGTATGAATAATTGAAGTAGTAGTTTTAAAGGTGGAAGAGTTGCTGGGATAAAATGAATTCAAATAGTTGCAACGCCACAGTACTGACTATCAAATGCTGTCGTGTTAAGAACCCCTAATGGCTAGAAAGCAAGAGTAAATTATGAGCGGCATAAAGATGAAACTCACGAGTTGAAATATGGTTATTGGTTTTGATGCTAAGCTTTGTTGTTTGGAGTCTTCAGTGCATTAGGGAGGTATTAAGATAAAGATGATGAGTGAAATTACAGAGTTTCTTTATTGCCTTATATATGGGCATGTAAGAGAAAGAAAAGTTAGAGAGTTTTTGAGATGGCTACATAAAAAAATAAATTAACATGTGGAGTGTTAAAAGGAATAATATGTTGACTAAAGTCAAATCTTAAGGAATAAAGTGAATCTTGTAAAAGGTTAAAGAGGAAGTGAGGGAAAGGTTAGCTGAATATATGAGATGTTGATAAGAGATGACAATACCAAGTGATGAGAGTGTGAATGGAGATTTCAAGAATGATATAGCAAATGAGTTTATATAGAATATTGTTATGAGAATGTACTAATCTTGTCTTGACTTTGTTGAAAGGAAAGGATTAGTGACAACACAAGTAAATTACGGGGTATGATAGAAACCCTTGGAGATAAGTTGAAGCATGAGTAGTTGTGCATGCCTTTATGGAAATGATATACTTGGAGTATGAAAGAGCAAATAAGTGATTAAGTGTTTCAAGAAGGTTTAAACACCTTCAAGGAAGAATTATAAATTATACGAGATGAGTATGAGATGTGTGATTTTGAAATTTCCTAAGGAGCCAAATGGCTAAGTCACAAGTTAAGTGATCATATGCTGTGAGACATAAGTCTAAGGTAGATATTCCCAAGGAAATACTCAAGAAGAGTTTTGCTACAGATTTTGTGGAAGCTAGCACTAAATTATGTGGCTGTAAAGAGGAAGCCGTAAGTTGGAAGTGAAATTCGTATTGACATTGAAAAGTACTTAGAAGAACCTTATTTCAAGTCTTACAGTTTTAAGTACAAACTGCAGATTGGTCTAGGGAGAATGATATCACATTAGTATGGAAGAACATAATAAAGGATGAATGAAGATAATTTGGATAATGAAGCTTGATAATGAAAATTTCCTAAGGTACTATGAAAATTGGAATTTGAAAATGCATAAAGCATGCATGATTCGAAACAGTCTAAGTTTTTAAGTGACATTTAGTAGGTGAGATGTGATTAATGACATTGTGATGTGAGGATATAGCATGATAAAACTCAAGCATATGGTTGGAAATGATATAAATGATATGAAGTTATACGCAAGTATAATAAGAAGGCTGCCATGCACTATAAGAATTATTACATTGAAACTAGGATTGGGATGTGAATGAATAAAGGGGAATGTAGTTCAAGGCATGTGAACACATGGATCTCTATACATAATGAGAGATGTCGACATTTGAAAATGCATGTGCATATGTATATATGAAATTGATAATCTTACTAACTAAAGTGAAGAATGGTTCTCAGTAATTGGGAGATTTTGAAATAGTGTCTAGAGAGGCCAGCGAACTAAAGTGTTAACCAACATGCAATGAACAATTAAAGTTATGAGTGACTTTGAAGGTAAACCTTGGATTGTTTAAGTTCTTAATGGAACTCTATTAAAGGAAGTGTATGGACCAGTATAAGATGAATGAATTAAGGTTGAAAAATTTGGTATGGAGCAAATTAATAAAATGATGATTAGGTATACATAAGTAAGTATGATATGTAATCGAAATCGGTATAATTGAGATGAAGTTATGGTTCAAATTTAAAAAGAGTGATAAAGGTATGCTTAGTGACTCGATATAAGAAATCATGATTGTGAAAGGTACTACTGATCTGGCTTCAAAGGATGATAATTGCCATAAATACAGCATTTAATTGAACTGAAGGTGAACGAGGTAAATAAATTGAATGTCCCTATAGAAGGAAAAAGGAATAAGATCATAGAAGGAGATTGATAACGTAACATCGACGTGAATTCGAGGACGAATTCTATTTAAGTGGGGGAGATTGAAATGCCCCATACTTTGATATGGTGATAAATAAAGTTGGTCGGATGCAAATTGAGGCATAATAAGGAACTTTGGGAACCAAAGAGATAAGATAAAATTTTTAGAATAAGATGATATTTTATTAATGAAATAATATTAAAATATTAATATTTAGCCAGATGTCGAAATCAATCATGAAGAAGGATCACATGGTTGATCCAAGTGTCAAACCCTGCTTTGTAAAATAATTATAATATTATTCACATGCTCGATAGAATGTTTGTATATTTAGGAAGTTCGAAAAATTATTAAAAGACGATATTGCCCCTAATGGTATCATTAAGTCGATTAAGCCTCGAACTAGTTCAAATAGGAATTTTAAGGTGAAATTCAGAGTTTCACAGTTCAGGGATGACTCAAAATGGTAATTAGGAGTTCGAGGATCAATTCGGAGTCAAACCGAAATTTTCACTATCTAGGGGCAAAATTGTAATTTTTCCACTCGCGGATAAAATTTGAGATTTTGAGAGAATTTAGATCA
>NC_030855.1:17423679-17440316 GCF_000208745.1 Theobroma cacao
TACCCATGCATATTTTTCTCATTTCCATGCAAAATTAGAAAGTGGGTATGGACACCTATGCTGGCTAAACCTCCATGGATGAGTTTTGAGTTTGAGTTTTGGTTGATTTTAATTGAATTAAGTGATTTTAATTAGGTTATATTGAAATATAGCAAAAATAAGCTAGAGAAATAATTTTCTCCCATTGAAACCCATTATGCCAAATTTTCTAGGGGAATATTGGCTACTGATCTTAATGTTTATTTGAGGAATTATGATGAATAATGATGAATTATGAGCCTAGAAAAATAATGGGAATTTTCGGAGCAAAAATACGAATTTTTACTCACTAGGGGTATTTTCGTAATTTGCTATCGGGACTGATAATTTGCACCACACTGTGGGACATTAAGTCAATTTGGGTGCAATTGAGGTATAGAAACTGAAAAAAATTAATTTGAAGTTTAAACGGATGCGTATATCGATTTATCGGGTAAAAGACCGAAATAGGCTAACACTGCGATTAGACAAAATTTAGACTTTTTTTGCATATCATAGCATGCATATACATCGAGCCTAAAATAGCTTATGACTGTTAGACACAATTTAATTGGAATATGTGTCATGGATTATGGCTAGGTGGTGAGCCATTGGATACGGGTAAAGGACTATACCCACGGATTAAAAATAGGAGTATTTCTACTCCTAATACTGTGAGTAACCTTATCATCATTTTAATTATCTAAAGTATGATTTTAATCGATTTTGATGAAATTTTATGAAAATGAGTTTAAATGGTTAATTTTTGGTTTTACAAATAAAATATGTTTAACGAAATGATTTTACAAGAGGGCCTTCGAATAAACAAAAGTAAAGAGGACTGTGAACCTACGGTTTGGAAAATGCAGATCCAATGGTAGTCCTTGATGAGATCAGTTATCTACAGTCTATATTGAACCTGAAATGGATGGAAAGGAGGGTGGTGAGATTATAAAATTCCAATGAGTAAACAGACATCATCATAAAACATCTAGAGTTGAGTACATGGAGACAATAAAGTAAATCATCATAAACTGGGTTATAGCATTTGAACACATTTCGTTCAAAATACGTAAAGAGGCTTATAAATCTCATAAAAACTAAGCTTGTGCCATAAATCTATTCTCAGGGACACCTTGGCCGAGGCATCCTACCGAGATCGCCAAGGCTATTAAAATTCACATTTTGCATAAATCATGTTTTTATTTTGAAAACATAGCCGTTCCTTGGCGTTGGCTGAGTTCTCCTTCACGTGGTGGTTTAGCGTGAAGTGAACCCTAAACTTTACCCCAGGACATACCCTACGCGCCTCTCCGGTCGAGGTAAGAATATAATGGGGTTTACCGTGCCCCTCTAAAAGGCTGGTCCATAGAAACCCCATACTGCAGTGATTAATTAATATATAATCCACCATACAATAAAACTCAATAACATGATATGGCAATTCTTTTGTAATTTGCAATCTTTCAAGGTAACCAAACAATTCGTATTTCAATACAATTGCCAACTAGCCAATCATGCCTGATTTATCATAAGCCAATAAATTTAAACAATCGAATTGCAACAATTTAACAGTCTCCGTGTACTCTATATTTCAAAATCATTATTAATTTCAAAACAATTTATAAATTAATTTCATTAAAACACATTTATTCATAAAACATGAAAATTTACCTCTTTAAATCCTTTTTCCATAGAATTCATGAAATTATCTAAAAACCACCCTAGATAATTAAAATGACAGTAAGTTTACTTACAATGTCTAGAGTGCAGATTCTCGAAATACTGAGGCTACTGGTCCTCGGATGCAATTCTCTTGCCTTTATCGGAGGACTCGCCACCTTGACACAGTACAAAATTGAGAAACTCACTACATTGGTACTAAATTGAAATTAAACTAATTTAGACTACTAATGAATGATATGGAATGCAAAAATGCACTAGTAACTATCTAAACTCGGTATTGGCCTAATTCGTCTTATCACCCGATTAAATTAGTAACGCGTCCAATTTAATCCCAAATTACTCCAAATCGTTCCAATTCTTTTCCAATATCTTAATTCACCAAATTCAAATCAAATAACCTAAAATTTGGCAAAACTATCTTCACTTTTCTTCTTAAAATTTTTGGCCAATAATGGTGCATTAACACCGTGATTTTTCCTATTACTTTTCCACACCATAATTCATCATTTCTTAATCAATTCTCCTAGAATAAAAATCAAACTCATCCTCACTCAATACATGGTAAATTCGGCCATTAATGGTTGTGGGAGAAAATAAATTCTTTTCTTGTTGTTTTGTTTCTAAATATGCTAAACTAACTAAAAACACTAACATAACTTAAAATCAAATCAAACCAACAACTTTCTCTCTCCTAACCCATTTTGATCAGCCAACAATTCATCATAAAAACATGTAATTTAAGCATGGAAAATATGGAGAAATGCTCAAGGAAAATAGATTTCAAGCTTAAGTTGAAAAATCCTACCTTTTTCACTTGTTTTTCTTAATTTTCCACACTTTTTCTCTTGAAATTCCTCACCTAGGGTTTGTTCTTCCTTTCTTTCCCTCTCTTCCTTGCTTGGCCGAATATTTGGAGAGTAATGGGCTGATTTATGCTGATTTTAAGAAAAAAAATAAATTATCCTAAGCTTGACACATGGCATTTTCTTATTGGTCCATTTTTAAAATTTTTAAAATTTAAACATTTTATCTCCACCACATGATTAGTCAAAGGTAAAAAATGAGGATAAAGGAAGACCATGTGCTGGAAAATTGTCTTGCTGGTGGAAAATTACAATTTTGCCCCTAGAGTGGCAAAATTACCATTTTACCCCTATACTCCAAATTATACCAAGATTAAAATTTTTCACTTCTAAACCTCAAATCATACTCCAATACTCAAATTATACTCCAATAAGTCAAATGGGGCCAAATAAATCTTTTCTAAAAATTACCATTTTGTCCCCAAGTGACAAATGACCATTTTGCCCTTGGATAGTGAAAATTCTGATTTGACTCCAAATTGATCCTCAAACTCCGAATTACCATTTTGAGTCATCCATGGACTGTGAAGCTCTTAATCTCACCTTAAAATTCCTATTTGATCTAGTTCGAGGATTAAATCAACTTTATTGTACCTCTAGGTACAATACCGACTTTTGTAAATTTTTCGGGGCTCTCCTAGCATGCAATAATGCTATCATCACATGTATGTCATGACTAGTATTTTATAAGGTCGGGCTTTACAATATAAGTTATGGCAGCTGTGTTGTCACAATAAAGTACAATAGCTTCATTAAGATGCCTTGTAATGTTCAAGCTTTGTAAGAATCTCTTTAACCAAACCACCTCTTGTACTGCAGCACAACATGCTACATACTCTACTTCCATAGTATATAAAGCAATACAAAACTGCTTCTTGCTACTCTAGGAAATAGCTCAGCCTCCAAGTATAAAAGCATATCCTGAAGTAGACTTCCGATCATCTTTATCACCGGCGTGATCAGCATCACCATATCCGACTAATTTTAGATTTCCACCTTGATAGCACAAAGCCAAATTAGTGGTTCCTCTTAGATATCGTAGTATCCTTTTAATTGAAGCACTTGTGTATGGTACGTTTGCCATTTGTTTCTTTTCTTCTTTGGTTTTAGGACATTTTTCCATGCTGAGATATAAACCTTTCTTCATTGGAGTGTCTATAGGCTTAGAGTTTTGTATACGAAATCATTCTAAAACCCTTGGAATGTAATTTTCTTAAGACAAACTCAAGAACTTTTTAGAACGATTTCTCGAGACCTTAACCTTGAGGATGTATTCAGCTTGTCCCATATCTTTCATCTCGAAAGTGGAGGACAACCACTTTTGAGTGGTGACAATTAACTCCATGTCAGTCCCGGCTAATAGGATATCATCCACATATAATGAAAGAATAAGGAACTTATTCCCTAATCTCTTTACATATACACAATGGTCCTTTTCAATCATCACAAACCCTATGGAAATGATGGCTTGATGAAAACAAAGATACCATTGTTGAGATGATTGTTTCAAGCCATAGATAGAATGCTTCAAGCGACACACATTGTGTTCTTTTCCTTTGGCTTGAAAACCAATTGTTTGATTCATGTAAATCTCCTCATTGATTTCTCCATTGAGAAATGCAGTTTTCACATCCATTTGGAATAATTCTAAATCTAGATGTGCCATTATAGCCAAGATAAGGCGAATTGATGTAAATCTTACCACATGAGAAAATGTCTCTTCATAATTCACACCTTTTTTTTGGGTATAGCCTTTTGCCACTAAACGAGCCTTATATTTTTTAATTGATCCATCCGCTTTGCGCTTTACCTTCACAACCCATTTGTTTTCAATTGCTTTGCGCCCAGGTGGAAGATCAACTAACTCCCGTACTTGGTTTTCAATCATGGATTTCATTTCATCTTCCATAGCAGTAAGCCACTTGTCTGATGATGGTGAGTTTAAAGCTTCATCATAGGAAGATGGTTCATCAACATCCACAAGAATACTTAAGAAAGACTGACCTTCTATCTCGAATCGTTTACGGGGTATTTGCCCACGTTCACTTCTTCGTAACTGTGAATCTTTGTGGAGCTCAAACAGTGTTATTCCACTAACCTCAACAGTATTTTGGATTGGATGTGTTTCCACATTCATTTCCTCATGTTGGGATACATTTTCTTGAGGCTTCTCTGTCTCATAAAGCTCAAGGTTTTCTTTAACCTCACCTATGGTTGGGAAGTCATCTTCTAGAAAATCAACATCACGAGATTCCATCTCAGTTAGCCCTCCATTAGGGTGTTCTCCATACATCACGTAGCCCTTAGAATGTTATGAATATCTAATAAATACACACTTATTAGCTTTAGGACCAAGTTTCCCATACTTATGAGATGAGTGATGTACATACCCGGCTGATCCTTCAAGACGTAAGCCTTCCAAATTGGGCTTACTTTTATTCCATAACTCATATGGAGTTGTGGGAACAGATTTTGAGGGCACACGATTGAGGATGTATGATGTGGTCAAAAGGGCATCCCCCTAAAAACTTATTAGAGGGTTGGCTTGTGCCATCATTGACCTAACCATGTCTAACAAGGTACGATTTCTTCTCTCTGCAACTGTCACGACCCGGAACTCGCCATCGGGCCCGTGACAACGGCCACGAAGCCTCGACTGACATTCTTCACCCCGAATGTCGATCGAAACCCCGCAAGACTCTCGTATCAGCTTTCGCACTTCCCCGATGAGCAATAGTTATCAAATATTAAAATTCAAGGGATTACAAATCATTTTCAAATCAGAACATAACATTTTGTTTTCTGACTCACAAGGGCATTTTCATCATTTCATTTTTTTTTTGAAAATCTCAAAACTTGCTAAAAATGTATTAGGTAAGCAGAAAATATATATTTAATGATTTAAAAACAAATTAAGTATCTAAAACGTTCATTTGAAATGAAAATTTGACCATTTGAATATAATAAAAATATTCAATAAAATAACTATTTTCTTGTAAAATTATTTTCGTAAAACTATCGGTACATAATTCTTATAGCGTAAAAGTTAATTATATTCATATATACTATAAAGCAAATAATCAAAGCATAAAATTTCTTTACAGTGACACGTGGACCCACATCTAACCAAAATGCATCGGAAGCTAGAAACCTACAGCTTTTATCGATTCGAGTCCAAATGAAGGTCCTTGTCAAAGTCAGCTAACTATGGAATTCCCCGAGCCTGAAATGTGAGGAAATGAAGGTGGTGAGATTATAAAATCCCAGTGAGTAAACAGATACCATCTAAACTATCTAAAATCGAGTAAATAGAGACAATTAAAATAAGACATCATACTGTAATTTCATTAATTTTCAACTCATTTCAACCAAATAAAATCAATCCATATAAATTGAGTAATCAACTTGGCTTATGAATTTCTTAAAACTTTGGCTCGTGCCAAAACTCATACTTGGTGATACCTTGCGTAGGGCATCCAACCGAGTCCCCCAAGGCTGTTAAAATTTTTGTATAAACTTAAAATATATTTTTAGTTTGAGAAAAATACAGCCATTCCTTGGCGTTGGCTGAGTTCCCCTTCACGTGATGGTTTGGCGTGAAGTGAACCCTAAGCTTTACCCCAAGAGATACCCTACGCACCTCTCCGTTCGAGGTAAGAATATAATGAAGTTTACCGTGTCCCTCTAATAGGCTGGTTTGCGGAACCCCCTCTGCAGTGAATAATTAATATATACTCCACCAATCAATAAAATTCATACTAGCATGACATGCCAATTTATCGCAACCTAGCCTCTCAAGGCTGAATACTCAGTACAAATAATTCTAACTCCAAAATCAGTTTAGCCATTCATGCTCATATATTGTCATAAGCCATTCAATTTAAAACCATAAATTTACAACACAAGCAGGCGGTCTCCAATTACTCTATTTTCAAAACTAGTATTCGATTTTTTCAAAAAATTTATAAAATCATTTTATAGAATCGTAATTTCTCCTAAAACATAGCAATTTATCATTTAAACCCATTTTCCATAAAATCACACAATTGTATAAAACTACTCTAGATAATTAAGACGATAATAAGTTCACTCACAGTTTTAGGAGTCGATGTACTCCTAATCCCAGTCACCAAGCACAATCTCTGTACTTTTACCAGTGTAATTTGCTCACCACCTATCCACAATGTACAATACATAATTCACCACATCAATGCTTGACCATTATAAAATCAATTCAGGCTTGGTATATATGCATGATATGATATACAACTTATCCAACTACCGCTTAAATGTAGTGCTGACCTAATTCGGCCTATGATCTCCAATTTAACTCCAAATCAATTCTTCTCACTTTCTACACTCCAATTATACCTAAATTACCTTAATAACTGTGAATGAGGTTCAATTTATCAGTCTCGGTAGCAAATTACGAAAATACCCCTAGTGGGTAAAAATTCATATTTTTGCTCTGAAAATTCTCATTATTTTTCTAGGCTCATAATTCATCATTTCTTAACCAATTCTCCTAGAATGAAAATCAAATCCATCCTCACTCAACACATGGTAAATTCGGCCATTAAGGGTTGTGGGAGAAAATAAATTCTTTTCTTGTTGTTTTGTTTCTAAATATGCTAAACTAACTTAAAACACTAACATAACTTAAAATCAAATTAATCTAACAACTTTCTCTCTCCTAACCCATTTTTCAGAATTGAATTCATCATAATAACTCAATATTCAACCATGAAAATCAAGAACAAAAGCATGGGTAAGCTAGGTATCAAGGAGAACTAAAGAAATTCTAACTTACCTAGCTTGTTTCCTTGATTTCTTCACTTTTTCTTTGAATTTTCCACCTAGGTTTTCTTGTTTTTCCCTTTGTTCTTCCTCTCTTTCTCTCTCTTCCTTGCTTGGCCGGCCATATGAAGAAAATGGGCTGATTTTATGCCTTTTTATAAAGAAACAATAAAATAATAAAGGTATGACACATGGCATTTTCTTATTGGTCCATTTTTAAAATTTTAAAATTTTAATCCTTTTTATCTCCACCACACAATTAGTCAATGGTCAAAATGAGGATAAAGGAAGACCATGTGCTAGAAAAATGTCTTGGTGGTGGAAAATTACAATTTTTCCCCTGTGGTGGCAAAATTACCATTTTACCATTTTACTCCAAATTATACCGAAATTAAAATTTTTCACTTCTAAACCTCAAATCTTACTCCAATAAGTCAAATTATATGCCAATAAGTCAAATGGGGCCAAAAAAATCTTTTCTAAAATTTCCATTTTGTCCCTAGGTGGCAAATGATCATTTTGCCCCTAGATAGTGAAAATTTCGGTTTGACTCCAAATTGATCCTCGAACTCCAAATCACCATATTAAACCATTCTGGGACTTTAAAATTCTTAATTTCATCGTGAATTCTCTATTTGATCTAGTTCGAGGCTTAAATCAACTTTGTTGTACGTCTAGGTACAATACCGACTTTTTTAAATTTTTCGAGACTCTCCTAGCATGCAATTGCTATCCATCACATGTATGTCATGACAAATATTTTTATAGAGTTGGGCTTGTCATCTTCTCCTCCACTTGGATCAACCATATGATCCTTCTTCATGGCTGATTTCGACATCAGGCTAAATATTAATATTTTAATATTATTTCATTAATAAAATATTATTTTATTCTAAAAATTTTATCTTGTCTCCTTGGTACCCAAAATATCTTATTATGCCTCACTTGACTTCTAAATCGCCTTTTTTCTCACAAATTCTCCTCCGATAAAATTTTTATTATTTTATTGTTATTTTCTCACTTGCGAAATATTTTATCCTAAACTACTCCTTTCATCTTTTATCACTTCTAAACATTTTAATTGACCTCAATTTGCATTCGATCAACTTTATTTATTACCATATCAAAGTATGGGGTATTTCAGCAACATCGTTTTGTTGTGGAGTTTCAAGTATCGTTAATTGTCGACGTATTCCCTTTTCCTCACATAATTCTTTAAACTGATCAGATAGGTATTCACAACCTCTATCTGTGCGAAAAACCTTAAGTTTCCTTTCTTTCTGATTTTCAACCTTTGCTATAAAGCGTTTAAAACAATTCAAAGCTTCAGAATGGTGAGACAACAAAAATATGGATCCATATCGTGAGTAATCATCCATGAATGTAATGAAATAGGATGTGCCATTGCGTGCCTTTACATTCATAGGCCCACAAATGTCTGAATGGACAAGTTCTAGAATATGGGTGGCCCTTTTAGCCTTCCCAAAAGGCTTTCTGCTGGACTTACCAGCAAGACATGGCTCATATGTAGGAAGTTTAACTTTGGTGATAAAGCCCAATAACCTTTCTCTAGCCAATCTGGACATTTTATTTTGACCAATATGTCCTAATCTAGCATGCCATTTCACATAATCATTTATAACATCAGAAGAAGACGTTGAAACAAAAGCAACATCATTATTAGAATCCAAATCTAACATAATCAAACCGTCTTTAAAATAACCATGACCAAAAAATGTGTTTTCAAGAAAAATAGACAAACTATAATTCTCAAAGGTAAAATTAAATCCTAAATCCATCAATGCTAAAACTGAAAGTAGATTACATCGTACAGATGGAGAATAAAGCACATCATGTAGGAGTCATTTTTGCCCATTGTGCATTGTGAGTTGGTAAGTTCCTACTTCTAAAACCTCTTCCTGTTCTCCGTTCCCCATCATGACAAAGTGTCTACCCGTTGTAAACGATGGTAATCTACATATCCTGCACGGATGCAGGTTATGTGCTTAGTTGCTCTTGTATCTACAATCCAACCAAGGAGAGAATGAGCTATAAACACATGAGAACATACATAAGTTCTAAAGCGGTTTCAAGGACGAACCTTCTTAGGCTCAGTGAATTCCTAAGCAAAATGTCCCTTCTTACCACAGTTAAAGCATTTCAACTTGGACTTATCCTTTTTCTCACCATGCTTGCCTTTTTGGCATTTGGTGACTCCATCACTTTTGGGCCTTAGATTTCTTGTCATTCCCTTCTTTTGTTGTCTTTTTCGCTGGGGAACATACCCTTAATGATTTCCAACTTGAGCTATCAGGGTAGTGTTGTGAATAGTTTCTTTATGCTTTGCCTCAAGCTCTAAATGGCGAGAAATATCATTAAAAGTCTTTATTCCTCATTATGTGTTAATACAAGTTTAACATGTCCCCATGAGGACTCGGAGAGTGACCTGATGACAGCTAAGACCTGCTGCTCATCTGTGAGATCATGACCAGCTGCTTTCATCTCTCTTATCATGGTTGACATAGCCCTTAAGTGTTCAGCCATAGTGTGCTTGGAGTCCATCACATATTAATTGAACCTTAGTGTCAAGGCACGAAGCCTCGTAACTGAGGTCCCACCATATTTGAATTTTAGTTGTTCCCACAATTGTTTGGCAGTTGTGAAGTTCTCAAACTCCCTAATGAGATCATCATGCATGTAGCTTAACATGGTAAAACGTGCACTACGGTCTCTCTTATACCAAGTGTCATAAGCCTCTTGGTCAAGACGATGCTGGGCTGTGTTTCAGCTTCAGGTGGGTTCATCTCTTTAGTCAGGTGATCGAGCAACTCTTGCTCATTGAGAAGTTACTGAACCTTCTTATGCCAGATATCATAGTTTTTGCCATCAAGTTTGGCACCTTTAGTCAAATTAGCAATAATTTGTTTTGAAGCCATATCACTACATTATTGCATAAGATTTAATTAGGCACATATCTAATTTTCTAATCAATTAAGATTAGACATATTTAATTTCTACCTATATTACTAGTTCAAAAATTTCGCATGCATGCTAGTAATAATCACCAATAGTATAAGCATAAATTAAAATGTCTAATTTAATTTAACCTTGGATTATGGGAACAACTCCCACTATCCTTAAGCATAGGAACAACTCCCACGTACCACATAATATAATGAGTCCTACTAAAGAACCCTTTTATAGGTGCCCATATCCAAAAAAGAAAATATTATGCATACAAAAATAACACTAAGTAGATCATATTTTCAAATGCTTCCAAGAAAGACTATAATAGTCTCCTCGACAAAACACTCTACTTTTGCAGTAATTTTCAGGAAAGGCTAAAGGAGTCACAAACGGTCTCTCTTAAAACCCAGTCTCTTTTGACAAAACTACTAAGATATATAATCACCGTGCTGTTTTTTTGCATACAAGTTTACTTAACAAATAAGTAAAATAATTACACCATGCATTTTATAAATTTTACCTAACAAATAAGTAAAATAATTACACCATGCATTTCATAAAATTTACCTAACAAATAAGTAAAATAATTACACCATGCCTTTCATAAATTTTACCTAACAAATAAGTAAAATAATTACACCATGCATTTCATAAATTTTACCTAACAAATAGTAAAATCATACAAAATAAATTTATATGGTACATAGCATTTTACAACATATGTAAAATAATTAAATTAACAAACATTTGCTAAATTCACTCAAATCATATATATGTTTTAGAAGAAAAATAATTTCTAATATATAGAACATATAAAAAAATGTGGTTAATTAACACATTAATTAACTATATTTATAATGCATGTGAATTTAATAAAATAGTAACATGCTAAAAGCATAAATAATATTCTAATTTTTTTTTAAATTTACCAAAAAAATTTTGGGGTCATTATGTAAAAACAGAAACTCATGGGGCAAAAATGTAATTAAAAAAAATATATCATTTGGTGTCAGGTGGCTGCCACATGAGGCCCTTTATGGCAGTATTTGGACCCTTTTGGTCTTTATTATTTGCCGCACCTTTATCTCAAGGATGCTTCTTTAGTGCAGTGGTTGAAAGATATTTTAAAGTCTTAATGACCTTCTTAGTGCAGGTTCGAATCCTACTAGTTGCATTTTCTTTTCTCAATTTTTTTTTCTTGCCATCCATAAGGCACCACGTGGCCTTAGACCAATGCACCTATTTGCACTAGATTAAAGCCTACTCCTTTTCATATCAGTTTCAAAATTAATCAGTATCAGCAATCATAATCAAAACAAACTTTCAAAATATACACAAATTAATAGGATGAAAGCAAGCTAAAACTTGCTCTGATATCATTGTTGGGATGTGAGCTTACCTTTTCAACAGATCATACCACTCCCTTTTTGATCGAAGAAGGTTGCCTTACAAATCCTCCTTTGTACACACAACAATTTCTTCATTCTCGTTGTTATGGAGTGGCTACTAGAGTCTTCCACAAGGAATTACACGTTTCGAAACCCTCTGGCCTTTGATGCTGCCTCAAGAATGAAGAGAAAGAAAAGAGAGAAAACAATTTTTTGGTTTTTCTGACTTATAGAAGAACTTGCATTCACTCTTTTTCTGTGTGTTGAAACTAATACGTCTATTCACTATTTATAAACGTATTAGGGATATAGAGATAGGATATTATATTTAAATTTAGACAAATTAATTTAAAAATAATTAATCCTTATTTAAGTTTAAACAAATTAAATTTAAATACAATGGGTAGATAATTTAAATTTAAACAAATTAAATTTAAATTTATCATATTCCAAACATTTATTATTAATTATTCAATTAAGTTATATCAGAACATTATCTAATATTAATCAACAGAATATTAGTTAATTATTCACAAATAATTAATAAAGTTGCATGCCATGTGGACTGATAACTCTATGATATAGAGTTATTTAAGCTTAATTTTGATAATAATTTGGCTAGGTTTTTGTAGTAATGCATAGAAATTAGTAAGTTTTATTTAATTATTTTAAATTAGTTATTTTAGGTGAGTCAATCTAATCTTGGTTAATTTTATGTTTAATTTGGTATTAATGTGGTTAAGATAGGTTGTTATTGATTTATTTGTACTTTTGTAAGTGTTTGAAAGAAGAATTTTAATGGAAGAAGGAAAGCAATTTCGAGGTGCAGACTTTTAATGTATATATTTCAGTATTTTAGCCATAAGTTTCTATACAGAGCTCCAAATGAAACGATTTCTAAACCATTGGAAAGATAAGAGAAATATCTACAACTTTCATGTTTACCACTTCACCCATTTGAGCTTGTAAAATGGTCATAAAGCTTTTGAAGTTGACATACTGTAGTAGTCTTAAAGCGATTGCGATTTCTGTTAACTAATTTGGCAAAACTGCAACTTACATAGTTGGATAAGGAAATCCCAGCTGAAATTGACTTCTTTCTTCACCCAACTTGGTCTAACTTCAAAGCCTATAAAAACAACCTTTTAGAGAACTTAAAGAGAGAAGAAACACGAGATTAACAGCTGAGAGTCAAGCTATAGAGTCATTGAAGCTAAGAAGAATTTGCAGAATTCAGGGAGATTTGAAGATCAAGAATACAATTGTTGAGTTTTTCTATATTTTCTTTTATTCTCTTATTTTCTTGGTTTTGATTTTAATGTTTATATTTTATTCAATGATGATGTATAACTTGATGGGGAACTAAATTGTTTATCTAAGATTATGATTGAACTCAATATATAGTCTGAATTATTTATCTCTCTTTTACTTATGTTTGATGGATTTAAGTTGTTTATTTTATTTTGATCTTAATGCTTCTAGTTGACTGGCCACCAATTAGATTGAATTGAAAACCTAGGTTAAACCTTGACGAAGGAGATTTAGGTAGACTTTGAATAAAATAGCGTATGATCGAATACACTTAGTTGATTAGGTGGTTTGATTTGCATATAGGGTAGACATACACCTATAAGCCATACGTAGCCAAGATTAGAGCACAAACTTAATGAATTTTTCTTCAATTTAATTTATAGAGGCATAGAGTAAATTAATTGAAAAATGTATTTTTATAAGAAACTCGACAGAGACTTATAAATAATTTAGGATTCTAGGTTAGCAACTTGATCCATTAAACTAAGTTAAGAGAGAGAGACATTAATCAGATAAAGTATTGAGGGATATCATAGTCTTAGGTTTGTTAATCATTAGAAGTAAATTTGCTAATAGAATTTAGATTAGTTTTAGTTTTAGTTAATAGTTTATTAAATTAAAATTTTCTTTTTTGATTTTAATTGTTTGGATAAAATTAGGGTATTATAATTTTAGTAGTTAACAGTAGGAATTAAACAATTCTCCGTGGAATTGATACTCTACTTCATTACTATATTACTTGTTAACGATACGTGCACTTGCGTGAGTAGAAAATTAAACAACAAGTTTTTGGCGCCGTTGCCGGGGAATTGATTTTTAATTCTTTTTTGTTAATATTAATACCAAGCATTCTTAATTTTAATCTAAACTTTTCTTTTCTTTAATTTTTTTATTTTTTTCTTTTTTTTAGGTACTTTTGGTCGTTGTATGCGAAGAGCCCGAAATCTAGAAATTGTTCCTTTGATCCAAAAATCGAAAAAACTTTTCATAGACTTCGGAGGAAAAATAAACAAATTTTTGCTCCAAGTACAACCATGGCTGATCAACAAGAGGAAGAGACTAAGCCTTTGAGGGATTATGCAGTCCCACAAGTACAAAATCTCCACTCTAGTATCCAAAGACCTTCTATTCAAGCCAATAATTTTGAAATTAAGCCATCAATCATTCAAATGATTTAGATTACTGTTCAGTTTGGGGGTTTGCCTAATGATGATCCGAATACTCATATTATATATTTCCTGGAAATCTATGATACATTCAAGGCTAATGGTGTTACTGATGATGCCATAAGATTGACGCTTTTTCATTGAGAGATAAAGCAAAAAGTTGGTTAAATTTGCTTCCTGCTGGTTCCATTAATACTTGGGATGATTTGGCTTAAAAATTTTTAGCAAAATTCTTCCCACCTGCAAAGTCAGCAAAGATGAGAAATGATATCACTTCTTTTATGCAATTTAATTCTGAATTATTATGTGAGGCTTGGGAGAGGTATAAGGATTTGATTAGAAGATGTCCACACTATGGATTACCTAAGTGGCTGCAAGTTCAAACTTTTTATAATGGTTTACTGGGACCTTTTAGAACTACCATTGATGTTGCCACTGGAGGTGTGTTGGTCCCTATAATATTGGCTAGAGGGGGGTGAAAAGCACAATTTGGCTCTTAACAATATTGGAAACTAATTTTCAGAACTTAAGAAAATAAAAACAGAGTATAAGATGCACAGTAATTTAGAGTGGTTCGGTCCAAGACCTACACCCACTACCTTGATTATCCAACCAAAGATTTTCCAACAAATCCACTATGGACCGGTGAAATTCACAAGCTTTCACCAAGCTTTATAATGGCTTTTACCAGGCTTAGCCAAAAACCTTTTACACTAGTTTTTCATAGGCTCAACTAAAACCCAATGTGGTTTTCCAAGGCTCAACCATAACCTACAACAATCAAGCTATCCCAAGCTTGAACAACCCCTTAGAGTGACTCCCTCACTCTAAGAATACAAGAGAAGTAATAAAGAAGTACCTATGATGTCAAACCCTACTTTGTAAAATAATTATAATGTCATTCACATGCTCGATAGAATGTTTGTATATTTAGGAAGTCCGAGAAATCATTAAAAGACGATATTGCCCCTGATGGTACCATTAAGTCGATTAAGCCTCGAACTAGTTGAAATAGGAATTTTAAGGTGAAATTAAGAGTTTCACAGTTCAGGGATGACTCAAAATGGTAATTAGGAGTTCGAGGATCAATTCGGAGTCAAACCGAAATTTTCACTATCTAGGGGCAAAATTGTAATTTTTCCACCCACAGACAAAATTTGAGATTTTGAGAGAATTTAGATCACATTTGACAAATTGGAGAATGGTATGAGTATAAGGGATGAAAAATATGTCTATTGGCAATTTTTCAGTTTTTAGGGTAAAAATGTAATTTTTCACTTTATGGGGGTAAAAGTGTAATTTTTAAAAATTTACTCCACCAGAACTTTGAAAAAGTCTAGAAATTTCATGGAAGACATGGATAAGTGAAGAGGATTGAGTGGTAGAAAAAGAAAGTAAAAAAAATGGCTAGAAAAAAATAAAATAATAAAATATTCAAAAGGCAAATAAAATAATAATATTGTATGAAGCCTATTAAAAGGCTTGAAAATTCCAGAATTCTTCATTGGGATGGTCAGCCAAAACCAGCAGGAGAGAGAGAGAAATAAGAACAAACCCTAGAGAGAAAATTCAAAGAAAAAGTGTGATTTTTCAAGGAATCAAGTGTTTAAAGGTATGATTTTTCAAGCTTAGCTTAAGATTTATTATTTCCATGCATTTCTCCTTATTTTCCATGGTTAAATTATGTGTTTTGATGATGGATTCAAATCTGATCATATGGGTTTAGAGAGAGAAAGTTGTTAGATTAATTTGATTTTGAATTATGTTAGTGTTTTAAGTTAGTTTAGCATATTTAGAAACAAAACAACAAGAAAAGAATTCATTTTCCTCCATTACCATTATTGGCTGAATTTTCTAGGGGAATATTGGCTGATGATCTTGATGTTTATTTGAGGAATTATGATGAATAATGATGAATTATGAGTCTAGAAAAATAATAGAAATTTTCGGAGCAAAAATATGAATTTTTACCCATTAGGGGTATTTTCATAATTTGCTATCGGGACTGATAATTTGCACCACACTGAGAAACATTAAGTCAATTTGGGTGCAATTGAGGTATAAAAACTGAAAAAAATTAATTTGGAGTTTAAACGGACGCGTATATCGATTTAATCGAGTAATAGGCCGAATTAGGTCAACACCGCATTTAAGCGATAGTCGGATAAGTTGTATATCATATCATGCATATATACCGAGCCTGAATTAATTTTATAATGGTCAAGCATTGATGTGGTGAATTATGTATTGTACATTGTGGATAGGTGGTGAGCAAATTACACTGGTAAAAGTACAGAGATTGTGCTTGAAGACTGGGATTAGGAGTACATCGACTCCTAAAACTGTGAGTGGACAATTTATCGTCTTAAATATCTAGAGTAATTATACTTGTTTGATGCTTTTATTGAATGGTGAGTTTAAATTATAAAATATTATGTTTT
>NC_030855.1:17441406-17454043 GCF_000208745.1 Theobroma cacao
TGCCCCTGTGAGCTAGAAAATTAATATTTTATTGTTTTGAGTTGGAAACAACTTATGATTTCTTGAAATGTGAGATTTAATAACTATCGCTCACCAGGGAGATGCAAAAGTTGATGCTAAGCCTTGCGGGGTTTCGATCGGCATTCGGGGTAATGAGTGCTTATCGGGACGTCGCGGTGGTTGTCACGGGCCCGATAGGAGTTCCGGGTCGTGACATATGATCACTTACTTGGATCTAGATGGTACAAGATGAAGTGCTGAACTCTATTACAAAGATTGGCGTTTAAGTGCAGTAAGGTGCTGTGAAGCTTTTCTAGTTTTTTCTACTTTCTATAGCCCAAATCTCATTCAAGGCTTTAAAAAACTTGTTTCTCATTGTTGGAAGACCCTTTTATACTTAGAGATACAACTCTGATGGTAGTTTGACAGTTTAGGGCCGTTGGTAATAGTTGAGGATGAGTTCTAGCAGTTAATCTGTCTTGTAGTGCTCTAGTTCAAATTGCAGACAGAGACCTCTTAGTCGACTGACTTGGTTGACTAAGTTGGTTCTGTTTCTAGTTTGCAGATTCTGGCAGAGAGCACTTAGTCGATTAACTTGGTTGACTAAATTGGATCTATTTCTCAAACTCTTCAGCCCGCCATTTCTTCAATTTGAAATTTGGTTAACCAATGTTCTTCCTTGTTTCACCAATAAGCTTCCTCCTTGTTATTTAGTTACATCTTGTTGATTTTATCCCCCTTTTTCTTTCAAAAATACTATTTGAAGAGTCAATTAATTAATTTCATATATTAATTTCCTACACACTCAAGTAAAGGTATTAGACACAAATAAATGGGAATGTTTTATTATCATCAAAACTAATGGAGCCAACAAGGTGCACTTATGAGTAAATCCATTGATGAGGTTTATGATTTGCTCAAAGAGATAGCTTCTAATAATTATCAATGGCCATTTGAAAGATTGGGTACAAGAAAAATTGATGAAATTGATGAAATAGATGTGATAAACATTGTTTCTACACAATTGGCCTCCATCGCAAAGAAAATAGATAAATTGAGTGTTAATGTTGTATAGAACTCCTTTATGACATGTGAATTTTGTGGGGAAGGACATTCCAATGACAATTGTCCCATCTATTTTGAGTTTTGTCAATTTGTTGGAAATACGCAACAAAACAATCCCTATTCCAACACTTATAATCCAGGTTGGAGGAACCATCCTAATTTTTCATGGAATAACAACCAAGGGTCCTCATCAACGGCAAAGTCAAACTTTCCCCTTGGATTTCCATCTAGAGCCCCTATGTTAGAGAACAAGCCTTCAATGGAGGATATGTTCATGTAATTCATGACAAAGACTGATGCATTCATGATAAGGACTGATGCCTCCATTCAAAATCAAGCAGCTTCAATTAGAAATCTTGAGATACAAATAGGCCAACTTGCCATTGCTTTAAATACTAGACCTCAAGGTACCTTACCAAGTGATACTGAACCCAACCCAAGAAGAGAAGGTAAGGAACATTGCAATGCAATCACTCTCCATAATGGAAAAGAGGTACATAAAGAGGTAAGTAATCAAGCATTAAATCTTGAGATTTCAATTCAATTTGATGAGAAAGAAATTGAAAAAGATGCTAAAAAAGAAATTGTGCTTGAAAAATCTACTGAAAATTCAAAAGAAAAATCACAATCTGCCCCATACCTCCACCACATTTTCCTCAACGTTTTCAAAAGAAAAAACTTGACAAACAATTCCAAAGATTTCTTGAGGTATTTAAAAAACTGCACATTAATATTCCTTTTGCTGAAGCTTTAGAACAAATGCCAAGTTATCTTAAATTCCCGAAAGACATCCTGACCAAAAAGAGGAAATTGGAAGAGTTTGAGACAGTTGCACTTACTGAAGAGTGTAGTGCTATAATCCAGAACAAGGTTCCACTAAAGCTTAAAGATCCAAGGAGTTTTTCTATTCCATGCACTATTGGTAGTTTTAAAATTTCTAAAGCGTTATGTGATTTAGGTGCTAGTGTTTCAATAATGCCTTTATCTATTGCCAAGAAACTTGGATTTCAAGAGATACAACCTACAACAGTTACTTTGCAATTAGCAGACAGAACAATCAGGCACCTAGTTGGGATTATAGAGGATGTTTTGCTTAAAGTTAGGCATTTATACATTCTGGTAGACTTCATTGTGCTCAAGATTGAAGATGATGTTGAAATTCCTCTTATTTTGGGAAGATCATTCTTAGCTACAGCTAGAGCACTTATTGATGTGAAGAATGGCAAAATAACTTTTAGAGTTGGAGAAGAGGAAGTGGTTTTAATTTGTTCAATGCAACTTAGTATCCTTACACAGATAGTTGCTATAAAGTGGATTTAGTTAATGAGGGTAAAGGTAAGCCTATTCCACCACCTTCAATGGAGTAGGCACCCATTCTTGAGACAAAACCACCACCACTTCCCAACTATCTTGATTTTGTGGTTGGACAACGAGTAATACTTTCTGATTCACAACTCCATCTTTTACCATGGAATCTTAAACCATATTGGGGGAACAACTTTAAGGTAAAAAAAAATTCATCCTTATGATGTTATCAAGATTTATAGTGGACTTACTGGAGTAGTCAAGGTCAATATAGAAAATCTCGAGCCGTATAAAGTAATGCAGAAGGGGGTACCATAGTCAAGCTAGTGAATATAAAGAAGTACTTTTTGGGAGGCAACCTAAGCACTTTAACTTACCTTTTTTTATTTTTCATTTATTTTTATTTATTAAATTATTAACATTTTTTTATTTTGTGCAAGTTCATAAAATATTTTTAAAAAAATAAAAAAAATTTAAAAAAATAAAAAATAAAAAGTTGGGAAACCGTGGCTTCGAGGGGCATAAAAAACATGCACCATGGCTCATCAGGCTCAGAGCCGTGGCTCCGCAAAAAAAAAAATTCAAAATAAAAAGTGGCAAGCCGCGATTCCCACTATGGGAAGTCGCGACTTCCCGAACTCAAAGGGACGCGAGCAGCAGCTCACTAAGCTACAAGCCGCGGCTCGCTAAAAGAAAAATAAAAAAGAGAGAAACCCATAAGCGGGCCCCCCCTGAAGTGGGCTGCAATTGGCAGCCCACTACCCACCACCCTCCATTATCCAAACCCAATTCCCCCTAATTTGGACTACCCACTAACCCATTTACCCATTACCCAAAAAAAAACTTTTCCTTTATTTATTTTCTTTTTAGTTATTTTTATTATTTATTTTATTTCTCTACATTAATTAATTAAATTTTTTTGTAGTAAAAAAAAATTTCTCCAAGTGGCAATGAAGATGATAACAATAAAGAGGATGATTAGAGCTTCCCAAAAATTCATCCAATCATCAGGGGGGTATTTTTTACTTTTCCTTTATTTTTTCTAACATTGAGGACAATGTTTAGTTTAAGTTTGGGGGGGTGAAATTATTTTTCTGATGGTGAATATTTTGTGGAAGTTTTAAATTTAATTTTATGTGCATGTTTATCTAGATTTGTAAATAGTTTAGGATTAGTTGGTAAAAGAATTTAAGTTTTGTTTGATATTTAGGAATATAGAGTAAAGTTGTGCCAATTGTTTCAATGATTTTTTTTATCCAATGATGATAACTAGTTATCTTAAATTCTTAACTTTTGGTGAATAAGGTTTTTGTTTGGATTCATGCTAAATATTTTTTGTTAAGTATCATTGTTAGGATGTGATTTCCACAATTTTGAGCACTATATCTTTTACTTTGAATTATTATGAATATCTAGAGAAGGTTTATATTGATATGAATTTTAGATTATGTCATGAATTCTAGAATTTACTTGATTTTCTCTCGAGGTGAAATCCTAGGCAATACTTAGTTAGGGAGATGATCTAGGCCATCTTTGGACTGTTTGAGTCTAAAAAGCCAACCTTGTTAAATTTTATCCCTAGTATACCCCTTTTGTCACGACCCGGAACCTCCCTCAGGCCCATGACAATCGCCGCGATGTCCCGATTGACACTCATTATCCGGAATGCCAACCGAAACCCCGCAAGGCTTACATATCAGTTTCTTTCCTTTCTTGTGAGCAATCATTGTTAAATATCGAGTTTTTAGAGAATATATACTATTTTAGATAAAAAACAATCAAAATAAAATTTTCGCCACACAGGGGTATTTTGGTAATTTTTTTCTCAAAAATTTCGAAACTGGCTAAAACATAATATACAAGTACAAAACACATAATTCATATTCAAAATGAGTTTAAAAGTCTAAAATCTTCATTTAAAACGAAATTACGGTTATTTGAATATAATAAGAAAATAAAAGAAATATTAAGGAAAATATTCTATTTTCTTATAAAACAATATTTATAGAGTTATACGTGAATAATTTTTATAGCGTAAAAGCTAAATAAATTTATACATACTGAAATACAGTAAGCCAAAATATTTAATTTAATTTACAATAACAAGAGGGCCCCCGAATAAACAAAAGTAAAGAGGACTGTGAACCTACGGTTTGGAAAATGCAGATCCCACTGTAGTCCTCGATGAGATCAGCTATCTACAGTCTATACTGAACCTGAAATGGGTGGAAAGGAGGGTGGTGAGATTATAAAATCCCAATGAGTAAACAAACATCATCATAAACATCTAGAGTTGAGTACATGGAGACAATAAAGTAAATCATCATAAACTGGGTTATAGCATTAGAACACATTTTGTTCAAAACACGTAAAGAGGCTTATGAATCTCATAAAAATCTAGGCTTGTGCCATAAATCCATTCTCGGGGACACCTTGGCCGAGGCATCCTACCGAGACCGCCAAGGCTATTAAAATTCACATTTCACATAAATCATGTTTTTGTTTTGAAAACATAGCCGTTCCTTGGCGTTGGCTGAGTTCCCCCTCACGTGGTGGTTTAGCGTGAAGTGAACCCTAAACTTTACCCCAGGAGATACCCTACGCGCCTCTCCGTTCGAGGTAAGAATATAATGGGGTTTACCGTGCCCCTCTAAAAGGCTGGTCCACAGAAACCCCCTACTGCAGTGATTAATTAATATATAATCCACCATATAATAAAACTCAATAACATGATATGGCAATTTTGTAATTCGTAGTTTTTCAAGGTAACCAAACAATTCGCATTTCAATACAATTGCCAACTAGCCAATCATGCTCGATTTATCATAAGCCAGTTAATTTAAACAATCAAATTGCCACAATTAACAGTCTCCGTGTACTCTATTTTTCAAAATCACTATTAATTTCAAAACAATTTATAATTTAATTTCATTGAAACTCATTTATTCATAAAACATGAAAATTTATCTTTTTAAATTCCTTTTTCCATAGAATTCATGAAAGCATCTAAAAACCACCCTAGATAATTAAAATGACAGTAAGTTTACTCACAATGTCTAGAATGCAGACTTTCGAAGCACTCTGTCTACTGGTCCTCGGATGCAATTTCCTTGCCTTTATCGGAGGACTCACCACCTTGACACAGTACAAAATCGAGAGTTTCACCAAGTTGGTACTAAATCAAAATTAAACTAATTTAGACTACCAATGCATGATATGGAATGCAAAAATGCACTGGTAACTATCTAAACCCGGTATTGGCCTAATTCGTCTTATCACCCGATTAAATTCCTAACGGGTCCGTTTAAACTCCAATTTAATTCTTTTCAGTTTCTATACCTCAATTGCACCCAAATTAACTTAATGTCCCTCAGTGTGGTGCAAATTATCAGTCCCAACAGCAAATTACGAAAATACCCCTAGTGGGTAAAAATTCGTATTTTTGCTCCGAAAATTCCCATTATTTTTCTAGGCTCATAATTCATTATTCCTTAACCAATTCTCCTAGAATAAAATCAAACTCATCCTCACTCACTACATGGTAAATTCAGCCATTAATGGTTGGGGGAGAAAATAAATTCTTTTCTTGTTGTTTTGTTTCTAAATATGCTAAACTAACTAAAAACACTAACATAAATTAAAATCAAATAAATCCAACAACTTTCTCTCTCCTAACCCATTTTTTCAGAATTGAATTCATCATGAAAACATGTAATTTAATCATGGAAAATAAAGAGAAATGCTTGGGAATAAGAAAACTCAAGCTTAATAGAAAAAACTCACCTTTTTCACTTAATTTCCTTGAAAATTCACACTTTTTCTTTGATTTTCTCTCTCTAGGGTTTTGTTTTTGTTTTCTCTCTCTTCTTGCTGGTTTGGCCGGCCATGGGGTGGAAGATGGGCTGATTTTGTGCCTTTTAAAAAGGAAAATAATAAATTAATAAAGGCATGACACATGGCATCATGTCATTGGCCCGTTTTTAAAATTTTAAAAATTTAAACATTTTATCTCCACCACATGTTTAGTCAAGGGTCAAAGATGAAGACAAAGGAAGACCATGTGCTGGAAAAAATATCCTGGTGGTGGAAAATTACAATTTTGCCCCTGAGGTGGCAAAATTACCATTTTACCCCTATACTCCAAATTATACCGAAATTAAAATTTTTCACTTCTAAACCTCAAATCATACTTCAATAAGTCAAATTATACTCTAATAAGTCAAATGGGGTCAAAAAAATCTTTTCTAAAATTCCCATTTTGTCCCCAGGTGGCAAATGACCATTTTGCCCCTAGTTAGTGAAAATTCCGATTTGACTCCAAATTGATCCTCAAACTCCAAATTACCATTTTAAGTCATCCATGAACTGTGAAACTCTTAATCTCACCTTAAAATTCCTATTTGATCTAGTTCGAGGATTAAATAAACTTTGTTGTACCTCTAGGTACAATACCGACTTTTGTAAATTTTTCGGGACTCTCCTAGCATGCAATCATGCTATCATCACATGTAAGTCATGAATTGTATTTTATAAGGTCGGGCTTTACACCTTTTGAGCCTAATTTCCCTTTTCTTTGTTTAACTACATAATATTGAGCTTAGCCTTAAAATTAAATTTTCAATTTTGCAACCCTCACTCCTAAGCATGTATATTGTTTTAGGAAATATAAATTGAGCTAAATGTTGAAAAAGGTGGAAAGGTGACGTTGATGTGAAAAAAGAAAGAAAAAAAAAGTTCAAAATATGAAAAATAACCCCACTACCTACAATACAAAGAAAATAAGTTTGGGGATGTGAAATTGTAAAAAAAAAAAAAGGTGTTGGGTGAAAGAAAAAGTTCAAATGTGGAAGAAAAGGTGTACTAGGAGAAGAAAAATAGAGCTCTATGTATAGGTCCTAGAATAATTATGTGCTTAGGGTGATTTGAGCCACATTAATATCCTTTATCATGCCTTGACCCTAGCCATACATTACAAGCTTTATAAAGTCCTATTGATCCCTAGCTTTGTATTGGTCTACATTAGTGGAGAGAGAGATGAAAAGTAAACCTATGAAAATCTAGTACTAATTTGAAATTTGTGTTGACATAAACTCATCCGGATATCATGATATTCTTGATAAAAGATTTCACACGCACACAGAAATCCATTCAAGAATGTGCTTGCATTAAAATTGAAACATGAATTTGAATGAGATTTCTATTTTTCCTGAGGTTAATGATTGATAAACATATTTTGAGGAAATTAAAAAGAATCATTGAGTTGGTGCACTTTATCTCTAGTAGTAGTAGTAGTAGTAGTAATAATAATAATAATAGTAGTAGTAGTAATAACTATATTTATTTTTCATTAACTGAATTTAATTTTCGTAAGTTAGGTTCTTTTCTATGTTTTGCTCGAGGACTAGCAAAATCTTAAGTTTGGGGGTGTCATAACTCTATGATATAGAGTTATTTGAGATTAATTTTGATAATAATTTGGCTGGGTTTTTGTAGTAATGCATAAAAATTAGTAGGTTTTATTTAATTATTTTAAATTAGTTATTTTAGGTGAGTCAATCTAATCTTGGTTAATTTTATGTTTAATTTGGTTTTAATGTGGTTAAGATAAGTTGTTATTGATTTATTTGTGCTTTTGTAGGTGTTTGGAAGAAAAATTTTAATGGAAGAAGGAGAGCAATTTCGAGGTGCAGACTTCAAATATATATATTTTGGTATTTTAGCCATAACTTTCTCTAAAAAGATCCAAATGAATCGATTCTTAAACTATTGGAAAGATAAGAAAAAGATCTACAACTTTTATGTTTACTACTTTACCTAGTTCGACTTGTAGGATGGTCAAAAATCTTGTTGCAGTTGACATACTGTAGTAGTCCTAGACCAATTGCGATTTCTGTTAATTAATTTGGCAAAACTACGACTTACATAGTTGGATAAGGAAATCCCAGCTAAAATTGACTTATTCCTTCACCCAACTTGGTCTAACTTCAAAGCCTATAAAAACAACCTTTCGGAGGACTTAAAGAGAGAAGAAACACGAGATTAACAACTGAGAGTCAAGCTACAAAGTAATTGAAGCTAAGAAGAATTTGCAAAATTTGGGGAGATTTGAAGATCAAGAATACAATTGTTGAGTTTTTCTATATTTTCTTTTATTCTCTTATTTTCTTGGTTTTGGTTATAATGTTTATATTTTATTCAATGATGATGTATAACTTGATGGGGAACTAAATTGTTTATCTAAGATTATGATTGAACTCAATATATAGTCTGAATTATTTATCTCTCTTTTACTTATGTTTGATGGATTTAAGTTGTTTATTTTATTATGTTCTTAATGCTTCTAGTTGACTGGCCACCAATTAGATTGAATTGGAAACCTAGGTTAAACCTTGATGAAGGAGATTTAGGTAGACTTTGAATAAAATATCGTATGATCGAAAACATTTAGTTGATTAGGTGGTTTGATTTGCATATAGGGTAGACATACACCTATAAGCCATACGTAGCTAGGATTACAGCACAAACTTAATGAATTTTTCTTCAATTTAATTTGCATAGACATATAGTAAATTAATTAGGAAAGGTATTTTTATAAGAAACTCGACAGAGACTTATAAATAATTTAGGACTCTAGGTTAGCAACTTGATCCATTAAACTAAGTTAAAAGAGAGAGACATTAATCAGATAAAGTATTGAAGGATATCATAGCCTTAGGTTTGTTAATCATTAGAAGTAAATTTGCTAATAGAATTTAGATTAGTTTTAGTTTTAGTTAATAGTTTATTAAATTAAAATTTTCCTTTTTGATTTTAATTGTTTGGATAAAATTAGGGTGTTACAATTTTAGTAGTTAACAGTAGGAATTAAACAATTCTCCGTGAGAACGATACTCTACTTCATTACTATATTACTTGTTAACGATATGTGCACTTGCGTGAGTAGAAAATTCAACAAAATGAACGCACTGCATTTAAATGCAACAATTAAGATTCAGGTGGGTCGCTTACTTTTTTTTCTCTCAATCTAGAAGCAACGATTAACTAATCGTTAATATAATTGGAAACCCAACTATGTTATGCATCTATTGAAATAAGCTCATTGATATATTTGCCCCAACATGCTTGAAAAGTGCCCGGAAGCAAGTCCCGCCCAAAACAAAGAAATTAATATATGGCAATGCTTGAGAAGCTGCAAGAGAACTCACAGTCACCATCATAAATCTTCGTTTACTAAAGCCTATCCCACGGTGATTGGGCAGAAGCCACATTTCAGACATATGCAACTTTGCAATACCCTTCTTGGATAAATATATTGCTTCGATTTATCTCATCATAAATTCCAAAATAATTGCATTTGGTTTGTGAGGGCATCCACGTTTTCTTCTCAACCTCATAAGATTCCAGTCTTCCGGTACTCTTGGACTAATTTTGTTCCTAAACTAAAATAATTATTGTTATGATTGAATTCCTCACTAAATTATGCTAATATTCAATTAAAAAACTTATTACAAATATGCAAATATTTATAGCAGGAATAAAATAATAGAACAGTAACCTAGGCAAATATATACGTATATACATATATGCAGTGATTATTTATAAAAGTTTATCAAATTGATAAAATTGAGGGTTTTATAAATATAAATATATAATATAATATAAGTTATTCTCTTTTGGGTAAAATTGTTTTGTAGCCCTAATACATAAGGTGTTTTTGAAAACAGCCCTTCAGATAATTTTAACTGTTTTTAGCAAAGAGATGAGATTTTGAGACAAAAATGCCCTTAATGAGACCTCTTCATTGATGTGCACTCTCATTCACGCACATATTGGGGAAAACCAATTTGCACAGAATATGTTTCCTCTAACTTTGTGCAAAACATCTATTAGTTTTTCAATAAGCTTGTGCAAAACAAAATCATATTGCAGGAGATGGTTTTTGTCAAGCCCAGCCCTAAATTATCTACCATGTTACACATGAGACTGATAAAGTGATTGTATATTTGAACAGCCCCGAAAGAATATTTAAAAGTCAGTATTGTGCTTAGAAGTAGAAGTAAGTCAATTTATATCTCGAACTAATTAAAATAGGGATTTTAAGGTGAAATTGAGAGTTTCACAGTCCAGGGATGACTCAAAATGGTAATTCGGAGTTCGAGGATCAATTTGGAGTGAAACTGAAATTTTCACTATCTAGGGGTAAAATGGTCATTTGCCACTTGGGGACAAAATGAGAATTTTAAAAAAGATTTTTTGGCCCCATTTGACTTATTGGAGTATAATTTGAGGTTTAGAAGTGAAAAATTTTTAATTTTGGTATAATTTGGAGTATAGGGGCGAAATGGTAATTTTGCCACCTTAGGGGTAAATCGATAAATTTTCACCCCCGACACTTGTCATGTCACGACCCGAAACTCTCATCGGGCCCGTGACAACCGCTGCGACGTCCTGATAGGTACTCATTACCCCGAATGCCGATCAGAATCCCGTAAGGCTTAGCATCAGCTTCCGCATCTCCTCGGTGAACGATAGTTATTAAATCTTACATTTCAAGAAATCATAAGTCGTTTCCAAATCGAAACAATAAAATATTATTTTCTGGCTCACAAGGGCATTTTTGTCATTTTTCTTTGATAATATCGAAACTTGCCAAAAACATGGTGTAAAAGCTAAATATGTTCATACATATTTTAAATCAGATAACGAAAATATAAAATTACTTTTACAATAACACGTGGGCCCCCAACTAACCAATAAGATGCGAGTCTGTGAACCTATAATTTTGACAATGCAAGGCTAACTGAAGTCTTTGATGCAATTGGCTATCTACCGGCTATCCCGAACCTGAAATGTGTTGAGAGTGGTGAGATTATAAAATCTCAGTGAGTAAACAGACACCATCTAAACTATCTAAAGGCGAGTAAATGGAGACAATTAAAAAAATAATTAACTTCAGCAAATTTTTCACATCACGAATATTCATTTCAACCAAATAATCAATATGGCTCGTGAATTACTCAAAACTTGGCTCATGCCAAATCCTGTACTCGGTGACACCTGGACCAGGGGTATCCAACCAAGCCCGCCAAAGCCGTTAAAAATTCATATTTTGCATAATCATATTTTTATTTTGAAACATAGCTGTTCCTTAGCGTTGGCTGAGTCTCACTCTCACGCGGTGGTCTACGTGAAGTGCACTCAAAAAGCCCAACTCAAGAGATACCCTACGCGCCTCTACGATCGAGGTGAGAATATAAAGGAGTTTACCGTGCCCCTCTAATAGGCTGGCCCACGGAACCCCCCACCACTGCAGTAGCTAATCTTTTATCTACCACCTGATTTATAAAATCTTTTTCTGCATGACATGGCAATTTATCGCAATCTAGCCTCTCAAGGCTAAATACACAGTACAAATAATTCTAACACCAAAATCAGCTTAGCCATTCATACTCATTTATTGTCATAAGTCATTCAATTTAAAACCATAAATTTACAACACAAGCAGGCAGTCTCCAATTACTCTATTTTCAAAACCAATATTCGATTTTTCAGAAAATTTATAAAATCATTTTATAAAATCACAATTTCTCTTAAAACATAGCAATTTACCATTTAAACCCATTTTCCTTAAAATCACACAATTGTATAAAACTACTCTAGATAATTAAGACGATAATAAGTTTGCTCACAGTTTCTGAAAACTAAATTCAGGTACTCCAATTATTACTCATCGAGTGCAATTTCTTTGCCCTTGCTAGAGGATTCGCCACCTTGACAATTGTACAATTAAGAGGTTTAATACTCTGGTACTAAACCAAAATAAACTAATTTATACTACTAATGCATGATATGAAGTGCAAAATGTCTAAATTTTACCTAAACGAGATGTTAGCCTATTTCGGTCTTTTACTCGATAAATCGATATACGTGTCCGTTTAAACTCCAAATTAATTTTTTTCAATTTCTATACCTCAATTGCACCCAAATTGACTTAATGTTCCTCAGTGTGGTGCAAATTATCAGTCTTAATAGCAAATTACGAAAATACCCCTAGTGGGTAAAAATTCATATTTTTGCTCCGAAAATTCCCATTATTTTTCTAGGCTCATAATTCATTATTCCTTAACCAATTCTCCTAGAATAAAATCAAACTCATCCTCACTCACTACATGGTAAATTCAGCCATTAATGGTTGGGGGAGAAAATAAATTCTTTTCTTGTTGTTTTGTTTCTAAATATGCTAAACTAACTAAAAACACTAACATAA
>NC_030855.1:17460484-17463764 GCF_000208745.1 Theobroma cacao
ATTCTACTATCATGTATACTCCACAAAATTTAATTAGAAGATTCACGTACCTTAACTAATGCTAATTCCATTTAATCATATCTTAAATACTCCAAACTTGTAAATTACAACTCCAAGTGTATGTCCATATATTGATAATCCTTATATATTTCATGAAAACTACAACTTACAAACTAGCTTTCTATCATATGCACACTATTAGAACATTAACTTCAACATGTTTAATTCTCCTTTGGTGATATGTTAAGATCATTCCTGGATACATTTTCATATTAACATTGATATGCCTTTACCATAGCATTTAGTGCAAATTTGATAAAGAAATTGTCTCCAAATAACCCTTAAATACATAATTATCAAATTGTATACCACTAAACGTCAAGATTTTGACTATATTCATCAATAATCAATCACATTTATTAAGTGAATAATTTACTTAGTTATTATACCTTGCCTTTGCAATCATAAGATCAAAGTTGTCCTAAACTTAGGATGCAGAAGTTCTCTCTCTTAGAGTATATCCAAACATCAACATTTTCTAAATTCCTTGCTTTGGGGAGATCACCTTTAAGACTGATCATTAGTATTATAGGCCACACTTTGAACCGAATAAACTTTAAATTGATCTTTCAAGTAATTCGTATATCAATCTCAATTATAGAACTTCATATGGCACTTAGACTAGATTTGAAATTTTCAAGTCATTTAACCTCAAGCTGTCAATTCCACATATAGTCCTTTAATCCCTTGGCTCCTCCTTACTATGCATAACAAAGTTCAAGCTCATCCTTAGAGTAGATTTGTTTACTAACTTCTTACTTAATGACCACACATCAATTATAGTAATCATTAGTACTCACTCTCGAGTTAGTTCACGTGCTTATATCCATGAACTATAATAGCTCCAATCAATTTTTAAAATCTCACAATCGCTTAATTGAAATCAACACCACTTTTATATGGGCATAACACGCTCAATTAACATAGTGTTATTATCTTCATGCACATACGTATGAATTTACTCTTACCTCAATGCTTAATTTATTCACTCCACCAAATGAATAAATTATCACGGCCTATTTGTCCAATTCCAAATTTCTCCATCCATAATCGAAGGGATATATCATTTCATTAATCTTTCATTAGGAGCATTCATTTTAAGATCTCTCAAACACTGGCTCGTGTCACGGGTGGCATCTTAAACCCGAACAATGGCCCTACTTATGACCTTTGCATGACATTAACAAGGAAGTGAATTACTGGGAACATGAGTTCCTATAGCTCTCATAAGATCTATAAGAAAAACCAAAACAAGTCTAAACAACTCCAAATTCTATATGTAGATTCACGTATTCTATTCTACTTAACCTGACTTAACTTAACTAACTTAACTTAACTTAACTTGGGCCACGCAGTGTCAGTGTGGATTTCTTAAAACAACTTTAAAACCAAAAACTTTAAAATCCAAAGCTTTAAAATCAAAATCTCTTATCTTTAAACCATGCTCTGATACCACTTTAATTGTCATGACCCAGAACTTTCATCGGGCCCGTGACAACCGCCGCGATGTCCCGATAGGCACTCATTACCCCGAATGTCGATCAGAACCCCGCAAGGCTTAGCATCAGCTTCCGCATCTCCCTGGTGAGCGACAGTTATTAAATCTTACATTTCAAGAAATCATAAGTCGTTTCCAAATCAAAACAATAAAATATTATTTCTGGCTCACAGGGGCATTTTTGTCATTTTTCTTCGATAATATCGAAACTCGCCAAAAACATTGTGTAAAAGCTAAATATGTTCATACATATTTTAAATTAGATAACGAAAATATAAAATTACTTTTACAATGACACGTGGGCCCCCAACTAACCAATAAGATGCGAGTCTGTGAACCTATAATTTTGACAATGCAAGGCTAACTGAAGTCCAAGATGCAATTGGCTATCTACCGGCTATCTCGAACCTGAAATGTGTGGAATTGAGGGTGGTGAGATTATAAAATCCCAGTGAGTAAACAGACACCATCTAAACTATCTAAAGGCGAGTAAATAGAGACAATTAAAAAAATAATTAACTTCAGTAAAATTTTCACATCACGAATATTCATTTCAACCAAATAATCAATATGGCTCGTGAATTACTCAAAACTTGGCTCATGCCAAATCCTGTACTCGGTGACACCTGGACCAGGGGTATCCAACCAAGCCCGCCAAGGTTGTTAAAAATTCATATTTTGCATAAACCATATTTTTATTTTGAAACATAGCCGTTCCTTAGCGTTGGCTGAGTCTCACTCTCACGCGGTGGTCCACGTGAAGTGCACTCAAAAAGCCCACCTCAGGAGATACCCTACGCGCCTCTACGATCGAGGTGAGAATATAAAGGAGTTTACCGTGCCCCTCTAATAGGCTGGCCCACGGAACCCCCCACCACTGCAGTAGCTAATCTTTTATCTACCACCTGATTTATAAAATCTTTTTCTACATGCCATGGCAATTTATCGCAACCTAGCCTCTCAAGGCTAAATACACAGTACAAATAATTCTAACACCAAAATCAATTTAGCCATTCATGCTCATTTATTGTCATAAGTCATTCAATTTAAAACCATAAATTTACAACACAAGCAGGCAGTCTCCAATTACTCTATTTTCAAAACCAATATTCGATTTTCTAGAAAATTTACAAAATCATTTTATAAAATTACAATTTCTCTTAAAACATAGCAATTTACCATTTAAACCCATTTTCCTTAAAATCACACAATTGTATAAAACTACTCTAGATAATTAAGACGATAATAAGTTTACTCACAGTTTTTGAAAACTAAATTCGGGTACTCCAACTATTACTCCTCGAGTGCGATTTCTTTGCCCTTGCTAGAGGATTCGCCACCTTGACAAATTGTACAATTAAGAGGTTTAATACTTTGGTACTAAACCAAAATAAACTAATTTATACTACTAATGCATGATATGAAGTGCAAAATGTCTAAATTTTACCTAAACGAGATGTTAGCCTATTTCGGTCTTTTACCCAATAAATCGATATACGCGTCCGTTTAAACTCCAAATTAATTTTTTTTCAATTTCTGTACCTCAATTGCACCCAAATTGACTTAATGTTCCTCAGTGTGGTGCAAATTATCAGTCCTGATAGCAAATTACGAAAATACCCCTAGTGGGTAAAAATTCATATTTTTGTTCTGAAAATTCTCATTATTTTTCTAGGCTCATAATTCATCATAATTCTTCAAATAAACATCAAGATCAGCAGC
>NC_030855.1:17470503-17480351 GCF_000208745.1 Theobroma cacao
CGTAGGTTCACAGTCCTCTTTACTTTTGTTTATTCGGGGGCCCTCTTGTTATTGTAAATTAAATTAAATATTTTGGCTTACTGTATTTCAGTATGTATAAATTTATTTAGCTTTTACGCTATAAAAATTATTCACGTATAACTCTATAAATATTGTTTTATAAGAAAATAGAATATTTTCCTTAATATTTCTTTTATTTTCTTATTTTATTCAAATAACCGTAATTTCGTTTTAAATGAAGATTTTAGACTTTTAAACTCATTTTGAATATGAATTATGTATTTTGTACTTGTATATTACGTTTTAGCCAGTTTTGAAATTTTTGAGAAAAAAATGACCAAAATACCCCTATGTGGCGAAAATTTTATTTTGATTGTTTTTGATCTAAAATAGTATATATTCTCTAAAAACTCGATATCTAACAATGATTGCTCACAGAAAAGGAAAGAAACTGATATGTAAGCCTTGCGGGGTTTCGGTTGGCATTCTGGATAATGAGTGTCAATCGGGACGTCACGGCGATTGTCATGGGCCTGAGGGAGGTTCCGGGTCGTGACAGAGGAAGATATGAATCCAAAGCACGAACTGGTCATACTACAGCAGGCCATATGTGACACGACAGGGTTTAGAGTTTGTGAAACGCCATGGTGGGAAAGTGTGACACGACATGGTGAGAGTTTGTGACACACCATGGAGGGAACATGTGACACGGCAGGGTGAGAATATGTAACACGACATGGAGAATGGTGAGAATATGTGAGACGCCAATGTGAGAATGTGACACGCCATGGTGTGAATATGCTACATGCCATGGTAAGAATATATGAGATGGCATGGTGAGCATATGTGACACAGTTGTGACACTTCATGGTGGGATTTTGTGACACGACATGTTGAAATCGTTGAGACGACATGGTGAGAATTTGTGACGCAATTGTGACATAATAGGGTTTAGAGTTTGTGACAATCCATGGTGGGAACGTGTGACACAGCATGTTGAAATCGTGTGAGACAGCATGGTCAGAATCTATGACACGACATGGTGAGAATTTGTGACATGCCATGGCTTGAAATAGTAAAAAAATACTGAGGACAAATAACAAGGAAACCATTTGACATTCCACGACATGCATTTTAGCTGTTGAGGTGTTTAAAAGTCTTTCACATTTTATTATATTTTCAGCATTTGCAAACATTTATATTTAAGGAAGTAAGAGAGTTTGATTCATTCATCATTCCCAAAAAGATCAGAGTGTTTGACTTCGTTTTATGCGAACTTAACGACATCATAGCAACAATGTCGATTCTTAATGAAGAAGTCAATCAGTCATCAATTAAAACCTTCTTCTGATTGGTAATTTTTTGCTGGGTTGCTATGATATGTTTGTGTTTTTGCATTTATTTTAATTGTTTTCTTCCTAGCTTTATGGTTTCTGGGTAAATCGTGGAGAAAACTACAACATTTTTGCTGACATAGTTTATAGTCGTACCAAAGTTTTGAAAGGGGTTTGCATATCGTGTAACATGAATAAAAAGGTCTTCTAGCATGTAGTGGGTTAATTGATTTTCGGGGTTTTTAGCTTTTGTATGGGGTTTAGGAGGTAAACTGCATAATCCCTAACGTGTCACCACATTATGTATTTTAGGGTTGTTGTAATGAATCAACAATTATAGTTGCCATGTCACGACATAACAAGGTTGGCATGTCATGACACGGTATGCTTGGCATGTCATGACATGGCTCAACATTGGCGTGTAACAACATTTGACTTGGTATGCTTCGCATGTAACAACATTTTTCTTGGCATGCATAGCGTGTAACAAAATTTTACTTGGTATGCATAGCGTGTAACAACATTTTACTTGGTATGCATAGCGTGTAACAGTATTTGACTGGGTATGCATAGTGTGTAACAACATTTCTTTCTTTCTTCAGTCTACCGTGTTGCATATTATGGGTTAACTGTTTGTTGGTTTATCTCACATATGCATGTGTGCTATGTTTTACAGATGCAATTCAGAGAGTATGATAACCTTGACACTTTGCTTGTTATGCTGAGGGAGAAGTGGGCATTCAAGGTCTCCATTAACACCCACTGTAAGTGGTCGCAACTACATTACACCAACAAGATTCTCCAAGAAAAAGGGGCGTATGATGCAGTCAAGTGTACATGTTTCGGAATGCTGCTGAACATATATCCATAAGGCTACTTTTGCGCTAGTCTCTTACAGAACATCATGATTCATTGAATCATTGAGACAGAGTCAATGGACCATGAGTTATGGTTTGCCATTGGCAAGACCAAGGCGTGTATATCAAAGCAGGAGTTTTGCCTTATCACCATACTCAAGTTTGGCTCACTACTAGATGGATTCTCACCATCGTACGAGGTTGTTCCCGACGAAATTCATGCAAGATACTAGAATGGGCAGTAAAGTGTTAAGTTGTAAGTGTTTCTTGATATGTTCAGAAAGGTAACTTTCAGCGACCAGGAGACACAACCAAGATGGCACTTGTTGTGATCACAAATAATATTTTATTTGGTCAAGACTACCGTAGACGGGTGATGTCTTGGCTCTTGTCATTGGTGGAGGATATCAACGCTTGGAATGTCTTCCCCTAGGGTCACTATGTTTGGAGGCTGATTGAGGACTACCTATTAAAGGGGTTCGAAGTGTCTGCCTTAAACTTGTAGAAGAATAATCGTTTACGTTACGACATTTATGAATTTATATGGGTGATACAAGTCTGTCTTGTAACATTTTTCAGTTTGCTTTTGACATAATAATTTATGGTTGCACTTGTTTATCATTTATCGTATGATAATGGTTACATTTGACTTGCAGTTCTAGGAAATTAAGGTGATTCCTGCCTTTCAAAAATTAGTTGCCCTTTTTACTCTAAAAGATAATGTCTACCCACATATGTGCAAATGGCAATGTAATTAGAAGCCGAAAAACTTCTACAAGGCGGTTGAAAAGTTGGAGTCATCTTAGCAGGTGAGTGAACAACTACTAATTTGAGTTGTGAATATGTATAATAATTATCATAAAATTTATCAAAATACCTATTTTGCAATTGTGGGCACACGAAACCTTAGATCCCACCTCGAATGATGCCACATGGGAATATTGTATGGACATCGATATCCCCCCAGCTGAGGGGCACCAATACTTGCCAATAAGACACATAGAGGATTGAGTGGAGTGGGTTTAGGTGTGTTGGGAAAAGAGGAGAAACCTAAAGGAGAAAAGAGCCTCTAGTCCCGTTAAGCGGAGGCGCACCACTGATTCTGGATACGATGTGTTGTCAAGCCTTAAGTTAATAAAGGAAGGGGATGACAATGGCAATGTCAGTGAACCGTTGGTAAGATAGTTCTTATGGATTATGTTCAATAATTCTATATGTGATTATCGAATAACACAATAATTTCTATTATTGTAGTTGACCGATAAGATGACAGCTTTTCAACCACTAACAAGTCCTATTCAGACACACAGTGCTAACAATCCACTAGTAAAAATGGTTCTAATTGTTTGTGTTCAACAATTCCATATATGATTATCAAATAACACAATAATTTTTGTTATTGCAGTTGGCTAATGAGACGACAACTCCTCAACCACCAACAGGTCCTGCTCAGATGCACAGAGCTAATGAGTTGTCAGTAAGAACAGTTTTAACTGTTTGTGTTCAACAATTTCATATATGATTATCGAATAACATAGTAATTTCTATTATTATAGTTGACCAATGCGACGATAGCTCTTTAACCAATGACAGAACCTGCTCAAACGCACAGTGCTAACGAGCCACCGGTAAGGATATTAAAGTTCTAACAGTTTATGTTCAACAATTTCATTATGATTATTGAATAACATAGTAATATATGTTATTGCAGTTAACCAATTTGACGAAAGTCAATAATGGTGTAGTCACCAAATATCAACTGCGACGGATCATGCGCAAGCATGGAAAAGACATGTTGGAGTTGAAGGCTTCAATTTAGTCATTGAAGGACGCAATGTAGATGTTTGAGGATCGTATTGTAGGTTGGATTCTAGACAGCTTGAAATTACAAGTATGTTATTCTAGGTTCGCTCATATATTGGTTGTTTACGTTTAGTGGGTGTAGTCCTATTTTATATTTTCGGTATATGGTTTAGGGTATTTTGTGAGTTAATGAATTTTTCCAATTGTCTCATTTGGTTAGGTGGTGCTTCATCTCACTATGATGGTAAGCACCATGATAATGCTGATGATAGGTAGCATGATGAACTTGGTGTTCACATTGAGCATGACGTTGTTGGTGTTGACTAAGAGACTATAAGTCATGTTGATGATGTTTTGGATGATGTTGTAGCAGGGGATGTGACCCTTCAACCAATTGATGCTGAAGGAGACCATGTTCCTTAGGTCGATGTGGTTGTTGATGAATATGCGAGAGGGGAAGGAGACCTTCAATTAGTTGAGGTTGAAAAAGACCATATTCCTCAGGTTGATGTGGTTATCGATGCATTTGCCAAAGGGAAAGGGGACCTTCACTTAGTTGAGGCTAAAAGTGACCATGTTCCTCAGGCTGATTCGATAGTCAAGCAGTTGAGGGAGGGGATGGGCACCTTACATCAGTTTAGGCTAAAAGGAACCATGTTCCTTATAGCACTCCTGAAGGCAGAGCATCACGGTTGTTGTTTGATGTCCATTATCGTGAAGCACTCATTTCAAACCCAACTGAACGGGCATGAATCCAAATGGCTAGCAAATACATGGCAAGCCCGTACGTTGACCTGTTGGTAAGTTGTCGAGATCTGAAGAACTCAATAGTGGAAGAGCACGAAGCTTTCAAAAGAGACGAGCGTGCGAGGTAAGCTCATAAATAACATTGTAAACACTATTTTTGAATGAAATATTAATCCACCAAGCCTTTTTGAAATTCATTCTGTTTTTTTTAATGCTGGAAATTCACGCAGGGCCTAGCTACCTTGTTAAATTTTATTAATAACAAAATAAAAGTACAAAGGAGGGGGACATAAACCGTACCTCCAAGTTACATGAACATAAGAAAGATTCATAAAAGCACCTAGAGCAAGGAAATCTATTTTATGTGCATAACTTTTGATGCTACAATAAAATAGATATTCCCTACTATTACATTGAGCCCATATACTTTTGAAATTCATTCTGTTACATGTGCAAGCGTAACATCAGGATCTTAGGGGATCAAGGGCTTGACTTTTTTGCAACATTAAAAGATCCTAAAGAGGAAATGACTAGTGAACAAATTAACACATACCTCTGTGTACTATGCAAGCTAATGACATGGTCGAAGTCCAAGTTGTACTACACTCATGCATGCATAGTTGATATGATATTCTTCGTAAGTTTATTTACATATTTTTCCACTATGAAAATACTAAAGTTTTGGATTGCATGACGTGTAGGCTGATGTATACATATTTCACAGAACATCATCCCTATGCTCTACACCGCATATCCAACTGAAAATAAATGGTTGACTATGAAAATTCCAGATGAGTTAAGGGGGTACATGGAGAGTGATAGGTGGACATACGTGAAAAAATAGGAAAATGTCGATTTCATCTTGTCGCCTTGCAATGTAGGTGGGCACTAGGTGGTTGTGTATCGACTTAGTCAAATGGACAATCAAGGTGGTGGACTCCGCAAGAATTTTGGCTACTAAGGATAACGGAGTGCGTGCAACTCATATGACATCCCTTACGACGATGATGCCCATTATCTTCCACCAATCTGGTTATTTCAACAAAACGTGTCGCAAGACACAAAATTCTAGGACAATGCCATTGGAACTTCATTTGCCAAAATCATTAGTGCATCGCCAAAATGATAGCGTCAGCTGCGGTATGTTTACCATAGGGTACATTGACGATATTTTATAACCAGAATCGATCAAAGTTCAACAGAAGATGATTGCTAATATGCGTCGCCAATATGCTCTAGAAATTTTTAGCAACACTTGTGAGAGCGAACCCTAAACCCTACGTCATGAACCTATTAGGAGTTGTATGTAGATTTTTTGTAGATACAATTAATTTTAATATTCGTACATTTTATACATTAATTTTTTAATTCATACATAGTAATTATAATGATCAGAAGTTGATGTAAATTATATTAATTGGTTTTTTTACCTTTAACTTGTGGGTTTTTTACTGATGGCGTGCCATAACAAGCCTTAAACGACATCTAACAAGCATGGCATGTCACCTCATAATACTGCAACGACTCAATGTGTCACCGTAAGATGTCAACAACATCTAACAATTAGAACATGGTGTGTCACCCTATAATACTACAACGACTCAGCATGTTACCACTAGATGTCAACGACATCTAACAATTGGAACGTGTTGTGTCACCCCATAATACCACAACCACTCAACGTGTCACCACAAGATGTCAAGGACATTTAACAATTGGAATGTGACGTGTCACCCCATAATACTGTAACCACTCAACGTGCCACCACAAGATGTCAACAACATCTAACAATTGAAGCGTGGCATGTCACCCCATAATACTGCAACCACTTAACGTGTCACCATAAGATGTCAACGGTATCTAACAATTGGAGCATGGCATTTCACCCCATAATACTACAATGACTCAACGTGCCATTACAAGATGTCAACGACATTTAACAATTAGAGCGTGGCGTGTCACCCCATAATACTGCAACAACTCAACGTGCCACCACAAGATTTCAATGACATCTAACAATTGGAGCATGACATTTCACCCCATAATACTGCAACCGCTCAGCGTGTCACCACAAGATGTTAATGACATCTAACAAACGGAATGCGACATGTCACCCCATAATACTGCAACCATTCAACATGTCACAACAAGATGTCAACGACATTTAACAAGCATGGCGTGTCAACCTAAAATACTGCAACGACACGGCATCTCACCACAAGATGTAAACGACATGTTACAATTGGAGCATGTAATAATATAATATGACTTAATAGAATGTTATTGTTGCTCGAAATTTGAGCATTGTGAGATCATTTTGTTGTACAGTATCTTTCCATGACTTATTTATCTAAAATTAATTATAAAACTTGTTAAAAATTCTACTTATCGACATAAATTAAATTAAAATATTTGAATTAAATAATATATGATCTTGCATAGCAAGTTATCAGGTTCAGTAACAAACAATTTGACAATTTTCTATTCACTGATCAAAACTAAATACAAAATTAAAATAATCAAATAATATATCTATAAAAATAAATAAAAAAAATAAAGACTCATAATATATTTGCACCACTCCTGTTGGTCCTAATAATATGTGCTAGAGGGGGGGCGAATAGCACAAATCGGCTCTTGACAAGGTAAGGAACTAATTATTATAACAAAGAAAATAAAAATAGAGAACAATGCACAATAATTTATAGTGGTTCGGTCCAAGACCTACATCCACTATCTTGATTATCCAACCAAGGATTTTCCCAACAAATCCACTAAGAACCGGTGAAATTCACAAGCTTTCACCAAGCTTTACAATAGCTTTTACAAGGCTTAGCCAAAACCTTTTACACTAGTTTTTCACGGGCTAAACTAAAACCCAACACCTAACTTTTCAAGGCTAAGTTAGAACCTTAACACCGTCAAGCATACCGGGCTTGAAACAACCCCTTAGAGTGACTCCCTCACTCTTAAGAATAAAATAACAAAGGTAGAAGAAAGTACCTATGATCACAAGTTGATCTAAATGGTACAAGGTTGAGTGCTGAATACAAGTACAAAAGATAATTGTTTGAGTGCAGCAAAGTGTGGAGAAGATTTTCTGATTTTTCTGCTCTATAAGGCTTAAAGCTTCTCTCTAAACTCTAAAAACTTCCTTTTAATTGTTGGAAGACCCTTTTATATTTGGAGAAACATCTCTGATGGCAGTTTAACAGTTTTCTAGCCGTTGGAGACAGTTGAGAGTCAGTTCTAGCCGTTGGAGACAGTTGAGAGTCAGTTCTAGCCGTTACTTTGTCTTTTAGTGCAGATTTCAAACTTGTAGGCAGAATGCTCTTAGTCGACTACTCGATATCTTAGTTGACTAAGTTGTATCTATTTTCTGCTCCCTGTCTCTGGCAGTAAGCACTTAGTCGACTAGTTCATTTCTTTGTTGACTAAGTCGTCTCTATTTCTCAAACTCTTCAGCCCGCCATTTCTCCAATTTGAATCTTAGCCAACCAACATTCTTCCTTATTCAACTAATGAACTTTCTCCTTGTTAAATCAATCATGTCTAATTATTTTTATCTCCCTTTTTCTTTTAATATACACTTTGAAGGATTGATTTATTAATTTCATAGATTAATTTTCCTGCACACTTAAGTAAAGGTATTAGACACAAATGAATGGGAATGTTTTACTATCATCAAAAACTAATTGAGTCAACAATCTCCCCCTTTTTCGATGATGACAAAACATTCCTTGATTAACAGGATAATGCATTTTTACTCATTTTAGTTTTCTGCAGAAAATGGGGATTGCTCCCCCTAAGCATATGCTCCCCCTTAATGTGTGCATATTTATTCTAGCAAATTTTATCCTTGTCATGTAGAGAATGACATTGTACATTTAAAGCATACATATGTGCAAAATTTTGGTGTGATTTATAGCAATGAATGTTGACAATTTTTCGTAGAAAATTCAGTAGGATCTGTCAGCAGTATATAATCATTAGATTTTGTTTATTCCCTTCATAATTCAATCAACACACTATACACAACATCCATAAATGTTTGCAATTATAAGTTGATCAATTATCAGCATACAACAGCAGTTATCAACATGCAATTCAATATGTTTCAGCAGCAGATTTTATTAACAACAGTTAAAATATCATGGATAGTAGATTATCAGCAAACATTCAATTTTCAGCAAACAAACATCATAGATATATCAGCATTCATGTCTCACACTACCATATAAACAACAAAATTAAAATTGAGTGTTCAAGTGCCACCATGACACAAATAGTAGTTAATCAAAAGATGTTTCGAAATTGCCTCTGAACTGTTTTTGCTTCTTATCCCCTATTTTTCTAAGTTCCTGCTCCTGATTCATTTATGCTTTCTTTTCTTTTCTAAGTTCCTTCCTGGTTCCTCCACCCTAACACATTTTTTTAATTTATTCTCTGGTTGGTTCTTGTACCCTTGGTTCTGTCGTTTTACTTCCCCTTTTTGTCAACATAAAAGAAAGGGGCTTCTATTCGTCTGATGTGTCAGAGGGTGAGGATGCCATAGAAAGGGTTTAGAGGAAAAAGAGAGGGCTCTTAGAAAGGTGATGACTTTCCAGGGGAAGGTTCTGGTGAGGACTTATCTGAGACAAGGACTGGACTTTGAGGAGAAGAGGCTGAAACTGGTCTGGATTTCCCTCCCAACTTGGAAGACTTTCTTCTCTTAAGAAAAGTTGTCTTGGTGGCCATAGTCTTCTTTCCCTTGGTTGGTGGTTTTCCCTCTATTGGTGGTGTTGTAGTGGCTTTTTCTTTCCCAAATTATGACTTTACTTTAGGAGCTAATGCAGGTTTTTTTCCTTTTCCTATATCTGAAATACCCCATACTTTGATATGGTGATAAATAAAGTTGATCGAATGCAAATTGAGGTCAATTAAAATGTTTAGAAGTGATAAAAGACGAAAGGAGTAGTTTAGGATAAAATGTTTCGCAAGTGAGAAAATAATAATAAAATAATAATAATTTTATCGGAGGAGAATTTGTGAGATAAAAGGCGATTTGGAAGTCAAGTGAGGCATAATAAGGTATTTTGGGTACCAAGGAGACAAGATAAAATTTTTA
>NC_030855.1:17483414-17491049 GCF_000208745.1 Theobroma cacao
TATTTGATAACTATTGCTCACCGGGGAAGTGCGAAAGCTGATACGAGAGCCTTGCGAGGTTTCGATCGACATTCGGGGTGAAGAATGTTTGTCGAGGCTTCGCGGCGGTTGTCACGGGCTCGATGGGGAGTTCCGGGTCGTGACAATATCTCCACCATCCTTTTGAGTTTCTGTCCTGGCAGTGTCTTTTTCAACTTGTCTCTCTCTAACCATTTGATGAAAAATATCCATAATGGATATTTCTTCTGAGTTGGGAGGGGAAGCCTGCTGTTTCTCTATTCCTGAACCAACCACTTCAGTCCCTTCTTCTAGTGGTCTCTTCCCTTTCTTCTTTTCTACGATTTCTTTGCTCTGTTGAGATCTCCCCATTCTGATTCAAGAATTTCTCTAACAGGGGTTTTGTCTATATGGCAAAGGGTTTGAATAGATTTTAGAAGAAAATGTGAAGAGATGGGTTTCAGTTTCAGACGCTCGGGTTTCAGAGGAGAGAAAAGTGGAGAAAGAGAAGTTGTCAGCCGTTTTTAATTCCTCTTAGAGAAACCGTTCAACTCCCCCTTAAATATTGCCCTATTTTATTTGCTCAAAATTTTAAAACTCCCTCTAAATTTTAGTTATTCACCTCAGGCAACATTTCTTCTTTCTTTATTACCCGGTAGGCAATTTCTTGCCATTATTTTATTTCTCCTGCTCTTATTTTAACTGAGTCTTATTATTTAATGCTACCAAAACACTCTTAGTTGACTGAGATTCATCTCAGTTGACTAAATGCATTCTATTCAAAGATTTTCTCACAATTTCTGCTAACTAATCATACTTAAATTCCTTCTAATTTTATAGAATCTATCTTCATTCAATGGTTTAGTTAAAATATCAACTAGTTGATGCAATGTATTCACAAATTCAATTTTAATATCATTTTTCATTACATGGTCTCTAACAAAATGATGTTTAATTTCAATGTGTTTTGTTCTAGAGTGCTGTACAGGATTTTTTGATATATTAATTGCACTTGTGTTATCACAATATATTGGTACATTATGCATAGTCATTCCATAGTCTTTCAATTGTTGTTTAATCCAAAGAATTTGTGCATAGTAGCTTTCTAGTGATATATACTCTACTTTTGCTGTAGATAAAGCCACTGAGTTTTGCTTTTTGCTGGACCATGATACTAGCATATTACCTATAAATTGACATGTTCCACTAGTGCTTTTTCTATCAGTTTTGCTTCCTGCAAAGTCTGCATCCGAATAGCCTACAAGATCAAATGATGATTCTCTAGAATACAATAATCCTAAAGTTTGAGTTTCTAAGAGGTATTTAAAAATTCTCTTAACAGCTGTTAGGTGTGATTCTTTAAGTTGTGACTGAAATCTAGCACACAACACACACTAAACTGAATATCTGGTCTGCTTGCTGTTAAGTAAAGTAGTGAACCGATCATACCTTTATATAGCTTTTGATCTACATTATTTCCTTTTTCATCAAGATCAAGTTTTGTGGATGGACTCATTGGTGTGGAAATTGATTTGAGCTTCAGCATATAGAACTTTTTAAGCATATCTCGAGTGTATCTTTCTTGGTTGATGAAGATTCCTTCCTCACTTTGCTTAATTTGAAGATCAAGAAAGTGCTTCAACTCTCCCATCATGCTCATCTTAAATTTACCCTATATTTCTTTTGCAAAATTCTTGCATAAAGCCTCATTAGTTACACCAAATACAATGTCATCCAGATATATTTGCACAAGTAAATCATTTAAACATATTTTAATAAACAAAGTAGTATCAATGCTGCCTCTATCATAACTTTTTTCAACCAGAAATTTTGAAAGCCTCTCATACCAAGCTCTAGGAGCTTGTTTTAATCCATACAAGGCTTTGTGGAGTTTGAAAACATGATATGATTTTTCAAAATCTTCAAAACCTGGTAGTTGTTCAACATATATTTCCTTTTGAATGAATCCATTTTAAAATGCACTTTTTACATCCATTTGGTACAATTTGAAATTCATGAAGCATGTAAAGGCTAACAATAACCTTATGGCTTTAATCCTAGCAACAGGTGCAAAGGTTTCATCATAGTCTATTCGTTCCTCTTGGTTGTAACCTTGTGCTACCAATCTAGCTTTATTTCTAACTACATTTCCTTACTCATCTACCTTATTTCTAAACACCCATTTGGTGCCAACAATAGGGTGATTTGAAGGTCTAGGTACTAATGACCATACACGGTTTCTAGTGAATTGATCAAGTTCTTCTTGCATGGCCATTATCCAACTTTCCTCTTTTTCAGCTTTGTTAAAGTTTTTAGGCCTTTGAGATATAAAGGTTGAAAACTCACAAGTTTCTCTTGTTGCTTTCCTAGTTCTAACTCTTTGTTAAATGTCACATATTATTTGGTCTTGTGGGTGGTCTCTTACAAATCTCCAACTCCTTAAAAGATCATCATGCTGATTTTCTACTCTTTGTAGATTTTCTAGAGGTTGAGTTTCATTTTCTCTTCTATATGAGCTTTCTTCAATATTTTTATTATTTTCTAAGCTCATTTCTTCCATTTGTCTTTCTAGGATTTCTACATCATCATCATCATCATGAATTTCTTTTTGTAAAGCATTGGACTCATCAAAAACTAAATGGATTGATTCTTCTACCGTTAAAGTCCTTTTGTTAAAAATCCTATAGGCTTTTGAGTTTATTGCATATCCTAAAAATATAGCTTAATCACTATTTGCATCAAACTTCCCTAGGGGCTGTTTTCCATTGTTCAATACAAAGCACTTACAACCAAAGCTCTTTAGGTCAAAAATGTTTGGTTTCCTACCTTTGTAAAGTTCATAAGGTGTCTTAGATAACATGGGTCTTATTGAGACTCTATTAAGTATATATGCTGTTGTGTTCACTGCCTCAATCCAAAAATACTTTGGTAGGTTATTCTCACATGGCATAGTCCTAGCCATTTCTTTTAAGGTTCAATTTTTCCTTTCTATAACTCCATTTTGCTGGGGTATTCTAGGTGTAGAGAAGTTGTGATCCAACCCCTTTTCATTGCAAAATTTCTCAAATTCCTCACTTTCAAATTCTCCTCCGTGATCACTCCTTATGCTAACTATGGCTAGTCCTTTTTCATTTTCTACTTTCCTACAATGACTTATGAAAGCTGATAAAGCATCATTCTTGTGAGCAAGAAAATAAACCCAAGTATATCTAGAATAATCATCAACTATTACAAACCCATAAGATTTTCCTCCTAAGCTAGTTGTGCTTATTGGACCAAATAGATCAATATGCAGCATTTCAAGAGGTCTAGATGTTGACACAATCGTCTTAGACTTGAAAGATGTTCTAACTTGTTTTCCTAGTTGGCAAGCATCACATATTTTGTCACTTTCAAATTTTATATTTGGTAGCCCAACAACTAGATTTTTCTTAATTAATTTTGACATGGTATGCAAGCTTACATGTCCTAGTCGCCTATGCCATAACCAACTATCACTATCAGCATTTGCAACTAAACATATTTCATCATTTATTTCAAGATCCTCAAGAAATATCACATACATATTTTTCAATCTCTTTCCTATAAATGAGACTTTGTTTGTTCCTATGTCAATTACTTCACACTTATTTGAATCAAAACATACTTTAAATCCTTTGTCACAAAATTGACTAATGCTTAATAAATTATGCTTTAAACCCTTAACTAACAACACATGATTGATTTGAGTTTGGGAGTTCTTACCAACCGTACCTATCCCATGAATTCTACCTTTTGAATCATCACCAAAGGATATGGTACCTCCCTTTCTTTTGTCCAACTGAGCAAATAACATTTCATCTCCTGTCATGTGCCGTGAGCAACCACTATCCATGTACCAAGGCTGCTTCTTCTTGAGTTGAGCTCTTGAACATGTCTCCTTTAAGTGCAGCTCAACCTACAAAACAAAATTTCAGTTTTTCTTTATAGGTACCAATGCTTTTATGGGTCCTTAAGAGTTAGTTGCAACATAAGATCCTTTAGAGACCCAAATATTTCTAACTTTCTATACATTTCTTTTCTTTAAACAATCATATAATAAATGACCATATTTACCACAATCGTAACATTTAGGTAATGCATTAGCAGAATCTTTATTGTGGTATGCATATCCTTTTGAAGATTCATTTTTCAAATGTTTGAGAGCTGTGTTTTCATCAAGTAATTTCTGCACAACATCAAACTTATTATCCAGCTCCAATTTTAGAAGTTCAAAATCTGTTTTTGAGTGTTCTAACTCAATTTGTAAAATATTTCTATTCTCAAAAACAAAATTGAATTCTTGTCTCAACTTATCCAAATCATTTTCAAGAGATGTAGCCTTTTTCTTTAATGTTTTGTCATACTTATCTTGTAAATCATCAATGAAGATATCACAAGGGGATGAGGATACCTCTGTTTCATCATCTTGTGCCATCAAGCAGAGTTTTGGTCTTTCCTCAGATTTTTCATCTTCAGCTTCAGAGCTTGATGTGTCACTGTCCGACCATGCAGCAGCCACCATTGCTTTCTTGGATTTCCTATTTTTCTTTAGTGTCTCATCTTTCAACAATGGACATTCAGACTTGAAGTGACCAGGTTTCTTGCAATTGTAGCAGATCAGCTCCTCCATTTTGTTGGAATCATTTTTGTTTCTGATTTTCTATGAAACACCTTGATCTTTTCTAAACCCTCTTCTAGCTAGCCTCCGATTTCTTTTTCCCATAAGCTTTCTGAATTTTCTTGCAACCATAGCTAACTCTTCATCATTATCACATAATAACTCTTCCAGCTCTTCCTCAAGGATGCTGGTTTTAAGTGAAATGCTCTTTTTCTTTCTTTTGCTTCCCTTCTATCTTCTTCTTCTTCCTCTTTAAGTTCCAGCTTATGAGTTAGGAGAGAGCCACAAATCTCATCTAAGGTGATAACATTTAGATCTTTTGCCTCTCAGATTGTAATCAATTTAGGCTTTCAATTTTTTGTTAGACTCATAAGCAATCTTTTTACTAATTCATGTTCAAGAATAGGCTTGCCTAGCTTACTCAATTTATTTGTGATGTTTGTAAACCTATCAAACATGCTGGTGATGTCTTCACCAGGCTCCATTTTGAACATTTCATAGTTATGTGTTAAGAGGGCAATTTTGGACTCCTTTACTTGAAAAGTCCCTTCATGGATTATTCTAAGTTTCTCCCACACTTGTTTAGCTATTGTACAGCTTGAGACTTTGTTAAATTCAGTAGGGGTCAAGGCACAATGTAATGTGTTGATTGCCTTAAAATTATTTGAACTTTCTTTGTTTCAGCCTTGGTCCATTCAGACCTTCGCTTGGGCATCAACTCATTTGTCACTACATTCACGGTTGAAGGCATAAAGGGTCCATCAGTTATGACATCCCACATTTCATGGTCTATAGCTCTAATATAGATTGACATCCTAATGCTCCAATAAGGGTAATTAAAGCCATCAAACAGAGGTGGTCTGTTTGTTGATTGTCCCTCAGCTACTACTGATTTTAGTTGAGTCATTTAGATCCTTCCAAAGGGTGTTAGACCTTAATAATAGGAAACTAGCTCTGATACCACTTGTTGGTCCCAATAATATGTACTAAAGGGGGGTGAATAGCACAAATCGGCTCTTGACAAGATAAAAAACTAATTTTCAAAACAAAGAAAATTAAAAAAAAAGAATAATGCACAACAATTTATAATGGTTCGGTCCAAGACCTACATCCACTACCTTGATTATCCAACCAAGGATTTTCCCAACAAATCCACTAAGAATCGGTGAAATTCGCAAGCTTTCACCAAGCTTTACAATAGCTTTTACAAGGCTTAGCCAAAACCTTTTACACTAGTTTTTCACGGGCTAAACTAAAACCCAACACCTAACTTTTCAAGGCTAAGTTAGAACCTTAACACCTTCAAGCACACCGGGCTTGAAACAACCCCTTAGAGTGACTCCCTCACTCTAAGAATAAAATAAGAAAGGTAAAAGAAAGTACCTATGATCACAAGTTGATCTAAATGGTACAAGGTTGAGTGCTGAATACAAGTATAAAAGATAATCGTTTGAGTGTAGCAAAGTGTGGAGAAGATTTTTTGATTTTTCTGCTCTATAAGGCTTGAATCTTCTCTCTAAACTCTAAAAACTTCCTTCTAATTGTTGGAAGACCCTTTTATACTTGGAGAAACATCTCTGATGGCAGTTTGATAGTTTTCTAGCCGTTGGAGATAGTTGAGAGTCGGTTCTAGCTGTTGCTCTGTCTTTTAGTGCAGATTTCAAATATACAGGCAGAATGCTCTTAATCGACTACTCGAAATCTTAGTTGACTAGGTTGTCTCTATTTTCTACTCTTTGTCTCTGGCAGTTCTGGCAGTAAGCACTTAGTCGACTAGTCCAGTTCTTCGTTGACTAAGTTGTCTCTGTTTTTTAAACTCTTTAACCCGCCATTTCTCCAATTTGAATCTTGGCCAACCAACATTCTTCCTTATTCAACTAATGAGCTTCTTCCTTGTTAATTAGTCACGTCTCATTATTTTTATCTCCCTTTTTTCTTTTAAAATACACTTTGAAGGATTGATTTATTAATTTCATACATTAATTTTCTTGCACACTTAAGTAAAGGTATTAGACACAAATGAATAGAAATGTTTTACTATCATAAAAAACTAATGGAGTCAACAACTCCTTCCAACATGGGTCCATCCATGGATACAACAATGACATTTTCTCAGTCCATTATTAACTAACAAACACAAAATATGAATGAATGTGAGAAACTGTGAGAAAGGTATTGGACAAGGCTCACATGTTTAGTTAGGTTGACAAACTATCTTTATCAACAAGATACCCTACGTTCTCAAACATTGTCCTTCGTATTGACAAGTGTTACGTGTGTGGCCGGTTTGTCTATAAGTTGAACATGCTTTCGGTCATCTCACTTGTGGAGGCGCCGATTGACTTGGAAATGGTGCTGGATTTGTGGATGGAACTACAAATGGGAAAGGACAATTCTATCTATTATGCCCATACCTCTTGTATTGTGAATATCTTTGTCACGACCCGAAACTCCCCATCGAGTCCGTGACAACTGCCACGAGGCCTCGACAGACATTCTTCACCCCAAATGCCTATCGAAACCCCGTAAGGCTTAGCATCAACTTTCGCATCTCCCCGGTGAGCAACAATTATTAAATCTCGCATTTAAAAAAAATCATAAGTCATTTTCAAATAAGAACAATAAAATATTATTTTCTGGCTCATAGGGGCATTTTCGTAATTTTTCTTCAAAAATCTCAAAACTTGCTAAAAATGTAATAGGTAAGCAGAAAATATATATTTAATGATTTAAAAACAAAATAAGTATCTAAAACGTTCATTTGAAAGCAAATTGTTAACAACTAGTACTATTCAAAAATAATTAATAAAATATTCTATTTTCTCATAAAATAAATTTTTATAGAAATATTCGTAAATAATTTTTCGCACATGAAAGTAAAGTAAAAATTGTATGAATAGAAATACAGATAACCAAAATATAAGTTTTGATCTGCAATGACACGTGGGCTCCAATTGACCAAGAGGATGTAAGACTGTGAACTCTTACTTTCTATAATG